>NW_019265723.1:193626-200520 GCF_002742605.1 Olea europaea var. sylvestris | reverse complement strand
TCCGAAATATCATCAGATGGAGATGACCTATTTGCTAATGATATTCTCTAAGGACGTGAAGATGAAGGTACTGTGGTCCTTGGCGCGTTGGGATCCTAGGAGTTTCAATAGGTATTATCTTAACGTAATTGTAGTTTTATCTTCCATTTTAAGGAAAATTCAGATGTAGAATCAGATTGTGATGCATCTGATATTGAGAAGTAAGCAAAGGCTATTGATAAGGAAAAGGCCAGCAAAAGCTGAATTACAACTCAACATCAAAGAAGAAGATGACGTGTTCAGATTGCCAAGGGAGGTAAAGTTCATCAATGCGTTTGGTTTCTGCTCAGAATTTATAGATATAAATTGGCGAAACCTTTTGTTATGTTAAACTGTATTTTTTCCACAATAATATGGGAGCTCAAAGAAGAAGCACACAGACCATTGAAGCTTAATCCTCCGGAAAGATATCCTGCGGCCAGACATAAATTTGTAACTACTTTCCTCCAATATCCTTTAACCCGAAAAGCTGGGCTGACTTTATTGCCCGGTCTATCGAGAAAGATTACTTTTTGTCCAAGAATTTGAGTGCTAGATCTCAAATTTAGCCGAATTCTCTCTTATTTTGCTGTTCGGCCAGGGAAAGAGGATGATCTCATTTTCCTTATCTCGTGCAATATGTATGGTCTTGGACCATCAATAATGATTTTTCTTTAGAATTCGGCTACTTGATTGATCCACTTACTTCTATTATGTCAATTTTCCAATCGATTATCCTGCAATAATACTTATAGCTTCTCCTAATTCAACCAGGTCGCCATGGAGAGTAAGTTTTTCTTTCTTGTTGGATTTCTACTTTCTTTCCTTTAAAATAGTTCAATATCATACTATAGATACCATGAGTTTCCAATTGAAGCTTAGATTGAGGTGATTTATCTATTCCAAGAGCAGGGCTCTTTTCTTTTCCTCTTTGGTGTTAAAAATATAGAACTTTTTGAGGAATTTTGTAGTCTTTCTTCTGTTGTTTCCAGTTGTTGGACTTAATAAAATTAATGATGGTTTAGAGAAGCCTGGACAAATATGTATATACGTTCTTTATGCTTTGTATTTTGAGCTATTTTCTTACGTTCTTTTTACCCTACATGTAGCATCTTGTTTAAATATTTTCCTGTTGATGGAATTTAGACTCGTAGATGGGACTTGGTTGGTGACCTTGTTCTTTGACCAGAGGAGTCAATCTGAAAATGGTCAAAAGTAGGTCCATGTTTGTAATACTTTAACTTTTGATTTTATTTGATTTGATAGTTAATTGACAACAATTGTGAATTTTGTAGGTTGGTTATAATTCATAAATGCCAACTAAGGCCACTCCAAAATATTTGGCAGTTATTTTACGGTATCTAAAACTCCTAGAGTTTATAATATAATACATTTTAAGATATTGAAACATAAAGTTGGTTAAAAAGCTTCAAACTGTGACCTTGTTCTTTGACTAGAGAAGTCTGTACGACGAAATCTCGTATATTAAAATACAGAAATCGTTACAAATTGTATTTTGATAACTACAAATGATGTTGACCTTCTTGTAATTGCAAAATTGTAAAATCCTCTTATTAATGATCTAAATATTTGAAGACGAGGGCCATGCGGCTTAAATCCCGCTCTTCAAGAATTTGTTGAAAATTTAATTTATCGAGACTTGACTTGTTCGGAACTTGAACTTCTGGGTTTAGACTCGGAATTGAATTTGATTTGATTTAAAGAAGACTCTGATCTCCTTGGGCTTGGCGTGAACCTATTTGATTCGAAAAAGATTTTAATCTTTTTGGGGTTCATCAGATTTGGATTTGAGAGGAATTCTTCCCTTCTTCTGGTTTTGAAATTTCTTCAGCACTTCGCAGCGTTTTCTACTTTTTTTCTTGCTTGCTTTCTGTGTCCCGTCTTATGGACCATTGGTCTTATTTATAGGGGAGGATTCGGGCTAATTTTGGTAATTACTCAATTATATTTAATTAAAAGAGATAATTGAGTAATTATAATTTTATTTATTTGTTTGTTTATTTATTTAAAATGTGGTGGGCTGTTGAGTTTTTATGAATTTTAGTAGACTTAAGATTTAATTGGGCTAATGATTTAAATCGACCCAATCCATTTTATTTTATTTACTTATTATTATTATTTTTATGTTTACAAATGCCCACTCAAGATTTATTTATTTATTATGGAATAAATAAATTAATAAATCTTGATTTTCGATTTATTTGATTTTGACTTTTTTTTTTTTACCTCAAACATCTCACTAGTAAATTAATACAGATGAAAATTTTGAGAATAAAATGTGAATTTGATAAAAAATTTATCCTTCAAATCTGAGAATAATTTTTTTTCCGTTGAATTTTGATTATTTATTTATTTTATAGACCCATAACAAATTTGATTTGAACATGCTTTTTATATTTTGTGGTAAGTTGGATTTGAATGAAGTCCGACACTTACCTATTTATATCAATGCATCATGATATTTGGAGAAATAAGTTGGTTAAATCTTGCAGACAAAGGTAAATCTCTCTCCTTTTTTTTTTCCTCTTTTTCTTTAAATTCCGCCGCTAGGTGATACCGAAACCAAACAACTTGTTTGGTTTTCACATAATTGATTCTATTTCTTTCTTTCTTTTTCTTTTTGTTTGTGTTATTAATTAACTTTTTGGGTTTTTTGTCGCCCGGAAGCCAAAAAATGAAACAAGTTTTGGTTTATGCCACGGCAACGATAGAATCCAAATTTGGTTCATTTTTTTTTGTCTTTTTCGTTTCTTTTTACTTTTTTTTGTTTCGTTCCTTTTTCTTTGGAATTTTCATTTTTTTATTTTTTTATTTTTTTAATTTTGGGTTGTGGAAAACGGAATGCTGAATTCCAATTTGGTTTTACCATTTCCATATTGGAATCGATGAAGACCAATTCCAATTTGGATGGAATCGGTTTGGTTGCGAAACAATCTTTTCCATTTTTATTTTTTGTTTTCGCGTTTTTTTTAATATATTTCCTAGTTTTGGCACGGCGGCAGAAAACCAGAGAATTTTTTTTTTATATATATGTTTAATAGTTTGGTTTCTGGAATTGGAACCAATTCCAATTTGTTGGTTTCTGCCGCCCTTAATTTATTATTATTATTATTATTTTGGTTGTTTCTTCTTTTCTTTTCCTTTTTTTACGTAACTTTTTATTTTTTTATTTATTTCTTCTTGTTCTAGTTCCTTTTTTTTTTTTTGAATTGTCTTTTTATTTCAATCCCTTTTTCATTGATTATTGTTGTTATTATCATGTTTGTTTTTTGTATTTTTGTTTTAATAAAATTGGAACTAACATCCCTACATTTTTTTTAGGGACTCAACTTTTGGAGCAAATCAAGGATTTTGAAGTTCAAAATTTTCTTCGTGGAAAGGTTAGATTTTTTTATTATTTATTATTATTTTTTTATTTTTTTATGTTGCAATACTATGAGTTCAAGAAATACTTGCTTATGAACAAACTCAAAATTGCAAACCTTCATAAACATTGAAGACCAAGGACTGCCACTTTTCACCATCCAATGCACTTTTTGTTGAGAACCAAGGACTGGCTCCTTTGACCGTCCAAGGCACTTTGTGTTAAAGACCAACGACTGGCTCCTTCAACTGTCCAAGGTACTTTGTGTTGAGGATCAAGGACTGGCTCGCACTTTGTGTTGAAGACCAAGGACTGATTCCTTCCATCGTCTAAAACACTTTTTATAGAGGCTGTAAATATTTGGGAGACTAGGGATTTTAGACAATAAACAAATTTAAGAGGTTTACTGCCCCTTTTTTGGGCTGAATTTTTTTTTTTGCAGGCATGGCTGTAACAAGTTCTGATGATAAAGTGTACCCTGACATGCATGAAATTGTTGAGCTTAAAAATCAAGGCAAAAGTTATCTACGTTTCCAAACTGGCGTACGAGGTGAACTTAAAATTTAGTGTCCATAAGCCAACGATAGATCCTTCCCCCCGACCTTCTGGAGCCATTGTCGGAGTTGCATATGTCCATCATTAGTGAATGTCACGAGAGTTCTGATACTGGCAAGTCCAATCGCTCTAGCAGTCCCTTTTTGTCTCTTCCGCCTCATCATTCCCAGAGCATGGAATACATCTAGGCTGTGATTTGTGAGAGAATTGATAATAGAGAAATACGATGGGGGAAGCGCACTGGTCAATCGAGGAGAGATTTCTTTTCTTCCAAAACTTTGGGAGTGGTCTTTGTGGGTCGAGAAACTTCTAGTCAAGATGAATCTCCGCGAGTTAGCTTTTGCAGTCGATTCTACAACAAAAGATTACCATCGCCCAAACTCCATTTACAGAGCTCTTTGTGAGGTTTTGTGTCTAGAGACTAACACATTTGTGACTGCCAATGGTGAAATTGGCATTTCTCTTTGGGACATCCGCAAGATAAGTGGACTTTTGATCATGGGTCATTATTACGAGGAAGTAGTCCCAAGGCTTTCAGAGTTGACGGATCAACTTCCCAAGTCTTGTTTGTATCTCTTTAATGTTTTCGCATTGATTGCCTATGCGAATGAATCTGACAGAGTTACTTATGAACAGTGGATTAATTTTTGGTTTCATGAGAATGGTCGTGTCCCGAACCCTCGACAACACAAAAATCATAAGAATGCTATGAATTTAAATCCTTTCAAGAGGCGCCAATCAAAGAACATCGAAGGAAATACGGAGGCCCGTGGTGGCAGACAAGCCGAGAGACATTACTCCTAGGGATCGACGTCGTTGGAGCAATTTTCACCAACATTATGATTTTGCTTCTGGACAGATTACCAACATTAATTCCAACCTTCTTCATTATTTTGACCGGCATAATATTCACAGCAGATCCACAATCAATCATTATGCGATTTATCTTGTATCCTTGAATATAACCGCTGATATACAATGGCCTATTATGTAGACGAGAACCCAATTGAAAATCTTCATCGCCGAATGTTATGGTGGCCATACAGTCCTGAGGAATTGCAAATCCAATATGTTTTAGAACTTTGCCTTCGTCTGATCATCGAAAGGAAGACTGAGAGACTCTGCTAGACATATATTAGCAGGAATATTGTGAAGTCGTGAGATAGTTTTCTTCTGTTTTGATGTCTGCCTTGATAAGTTCTTCATTTCATTTTTCTCCTCTACACTGATTACATTGGAGGTAAGATATTCTTTATCAAAGAAACCCTTGGGAAAATAATTACCCAAGGTTGGTAGTCTAGGAAGAACGCGTGGAGCTACTTCTCTCCCGGTTGACTTAGTAGGTATTCTTAGCTTAGCTTCAGGCTTTTTTCCTCGGTTGTTCTTTGGTCTTTATTTCTTGTCACAAACATTAAAACTCGGGAGTTGTGGAGCCTTTCGACAACATCTTTTCACAAGTGTCCATGCGATCTTCTAATGTTTCCTCTTTATTGGGTTGAATTTTTGTTCCCAATCCCTCCTGCTCTGTTCCTACAAGAGGCACAGAATTTAATATTTTACCTATTTTGTTTGGCATTCGGTATTTCTCTTTCTTCTTTATCTTCGTGGACTAGCCATCACTGATCTTGTCTTAAGATTCTGAGTTAGAATTCCAAACATCCAAGTCACTTGTCATAATTTCATAAAAAGTTGGACGATTGGGTGCATTTGGTCTATCCATCCCTGGATAGACGTAACTGATAGTAATTTCTCCATCTACCTCAAACTTCACTAGGATGGCTCCTTTTGAAAGTTGAGGTCCAAACTCATTAACTGAGGATTTACAGGCATCGCGTAAACCAAAAAACGTTTGTTTCTTCTTTGCAATGGAAATTGGATCAAATGATCCAAACGAAACCATCGAGCAGACGGCTGTTGGATTATCTCCAGTTTCAAGTTTGATCTTATTTTCTTTGTCCAGACGAACAATGAGATCTTTCAAGACGAAGCATTTTTCCACTGGGTGGCTAATGATTCTGTGAAATTTACAGTATTTAGGATGATCAATCTTACCAGCTTCCTCGAGTTTTTTCGGTACTTGAAGTTCGGTTATCTTCTGTTAAAGGAGTTGATCTAGAGTTTCAGAAACTTCAGAATCTGAGAATGGGTACTCCTTTCCTTCAAGTTCTTTTAGAGTCACCTAACCTCTACTTTGGACTTGTCCTCTGTTAGGTATGAATTTTGGCTCTGCAAAAGCTAACTCGCGGAGACTTCTCTTGAGCAGAAGTTTCGGACTCACAAAGACCACTCCTAAAATTTTGGAAAAAAAGAAATCCCTCCTCGACTAACCAGTGCGCTTCCCCATCGTATTTCTCTATTATCAATTCTCTCACAAATCACAAGCCCTTGGACCATGCTCTGGGAATGATGAGGTGGAAGACACAAAAAAGGAATATGACTGCTAGAGCGATTGGACTTGCTTGTATCCAAACTCTCGTGACATCCACACATATGCAACTTCGACAATGGCTCCAGAAGGTCGGGGAAAGGATCTGTCGTTGGCTGACACTAAATTTAAGCTCACCTTGTACATCGGTCTGGACATGGTACTTCACATCAGTATCTTTGAAACGCAGATAACTTTTGCCTCGATTTTTAAGCTCAACAATTTCGTGTATGTCAGAGCACACTTTATCATCAGAACTTGTTCCAGCTGTGCCTGAAAAAAAAATTCAGCAAAAAAAAGAAGGCAGTAAACCTCTCAAATTGTTTTATTGTCTAAAATCCTGAGTTTCCCAAATATGTAAGCAATCTCTATAAAAAAATACCTTGGACGATGGAAGGAACCAGTCCTTGGTCTTTAACACAAAGTGCATTGGACGATGGAAGGAACAGATCCTTGGCCCTCAACACAAAGTGTCTTGGATATTTGAAGGAGCCAATCCTTGATCCTTAAC
>NW_019265723.1:186120-193326 GCF_002742605.1 Olea europaea var. sylvestris | reverse complement strand
TAAAAAAAAAAAAAAAAAAAAAGGAAAAGAACTAAAAAAAAAATAATAATAATAAATTAAGGGCTTCTGTCGTTTCGGCAGAAACCAACAAATTGGAATTGGAACCTCCAATTCAAGAAACCAAATATATATATATATAAACCAAACCAATTCTGACTATTTGGAATTGGTAAAACCAAATTGGAATTCAGCATTCCATTTTCCACAACCCAAAAATAAAAAAAATAAAAAATGGAAATTCCGAAAAAAAGTTGAACCAATTTTGGTTTCTGCCATGGCACTTGTTTTGTTTTTTGGCTTCCGAGCGACGAAAAATCCAAAAAGTTAATTAATAACACAAAAAAGAAAAAGAAAAAGAAAGAAAGAAATAAAATCAATTCTGTGAAAATCAAACAATTTGTTTGGTTTCTGTGTCACAGAAATCGACACAGAAACCAATGTTGACTTTAGTTCCGCCACCAAACGAAAGCCATTAATAAAAAAAAATTAAAGAAAAAGAAGAAAAAAACGAGAGAGAGAGAGAGAGAGAGAGTAAAAGAAAAAAAAATTATTTACCTCTGTTTGCAAGATTTAACCAACTTTTTCCAAATATCATGATGCATATCAATAAATAGGTTAGTGTTGGACTTCATTCAAACCCAACTTACCACAAAATATAAAAAGCCTATTCAAATCAAATTTGTTATAGGTCTATAAAATAAGCCCTTGTTTGATCCCCATTTTTCAACCAAAATACATTCTTCAACAGTGATTTGACATCATTTCAACAACACATTCTTCAATAAAATAATATTATACGCAAATAAAAAACTTTTCCTTATTTTATTATAACCACACATTTCTCATCAATACATTATTCAAAAATTCATTCTCTTCTCAAAAATGGGGCTCAAACAAGGGCTAAATAAATAATCAAAATTCAACGAAAAAAATTATTCTCAGATTTAAAGGATAAAATTTTTATCAAATTCACGTTTTATTCTCAAAATTTTCATCTGTATTAATTTACTAGTGAGATGTTTGAGATAAAAAAAAAAGTCAAAATCGAATAAATAAAAAAAATTGAAAACCATTTGCCCAATTAAATCTTAATTCTACTAAAATTCATAAAAACCCAAAAGCCCATACCACATTTTAAATAAATAAACAAACAAATAAAATAAACAAAGAAATAAATAAAATTTTACTCAATTATCTCTTTTAATTAAATATAATTGAGTAATTACCAAAATTAGTCCGAATCCTCCCCTATAAATAAGGCCAAGGGTACATAAAACGGCACACAGAAAACAAGCAAGAAAAAAAAGCAGAGAACGCCACAAAGTGCTGAAGAAATTCTAAGACCAGAAGAAGGGAAGATTTCCTCTTAAATCCAAATTCGGTGAACCCCAAGAGGATTAAAATCTTCTTCGAATCAAACAGGTTCACGCCAAGTCCAAGGAGATCAAAGTCTTCTTCAGATCAAATCAAATTCAAGTCCAAGTCTAAGCCCCGAAGTTTAAGTTCCAAACAAGTCAAGTCTTGATAAATCAAATTTTCAACAAATTCTTGAAGACTAGAATTCAAGCCACGTGGCCCCTGGTCTTCAAATATTAGATCATTAATTAGAGGATTTTGCAATTTTGCAATTACAAGAAGGTCTACATCACAGGTATTTATCAAAATACAATTTGTAACGATTTTTGTATTTTAATATACGAGATTTCGTCGTATAAATTTCTTGGCTAGCCTGGTGGGACCTTCTTGTCCTCTCATCTTTTGATCTCAAAATTTTCAAATTTCAACCACTACATCAGCAATGGCAGGCGAAAAGGCGAAACAAACTATGACTCATCTCGAAGGTCGAACTCTTCCATGCGACTAGGGCCTAAACAAAAACTGGGAAAATTCAACTGGTCACACCACTGAAGAAGTTCTCCAACAAAGGCAAAGTGAAAATTGCCTTCAAAAAGCCAAACTCTCATTCGATAGAAAAAATCACGAGTTCAGCAAAAAGTTCTCATTCGGGCTCCATTTCCAGTGGTAGATCCTTGTCTGGATCCCCTCATGCCACTTCTCAGCAAAAGTGGGAAGATGATATCTCATCTGAAGAATCACTTGAGCCAGTGATAGTCACAGAAGCGGCATCGGGCTCAAATGACCGAATTCAACAAATGGCTTTAGCTATTGAAAAATTAACAAAAGTCATTGGAAGACAAAGATGCACAGATTGCTGCACTCACACATAGACTAGAGTTGCAAAATTCATCGACGAAAAAAGATCAGAAAAATTCAGGATCTTCCAAGGCCAAAGAGTTAGAAGTCCAAGAACACTAACAAAAGCAAGATATGCATGATCGGACAGTTGTTCAAAATGTGTTGTGTGACACCACTCAACTCTCCTTTGGCTCTCTGTCCGTCCAACAACTTCAGTAGATGATTGCAGACACCATTCGAGCCTAGTATGGTGGTTCATTACAATCTTCACGGGTGTATGACAAGCCCTATAGTTGTCGAATCGACGAAATAAAGATTCCACTAGGTTATCAACCTCCAAAATTTCAGTGTTTTGATGGAAAAGGTAATCCAAAGCAACATGTTGCCCATTTTATTGAGACTTGTAACAATTCAGGTACTTACAATGACACTATGATGAAGCAATTTGTACGCTTCCTCAAAGGTTCTGCATTTGAATGGTACACGGACTTACCTGCAGGGTCAGTTGATGGTTGGGTTGCTGGAGCGAGAGTTCCTAACACGCTTCTACAACACTCGACAAATTGTCAGCCTTTCAGAACTTGCTCGAACAAAACAAAGCAAGAAAGAGCCTGTTGTGGAGTACATTGAACGCTGGAGGAACCTCGTACTTAATTGTAAAGAATGAATAAGCGAAACATCTTCCATCGACTGTGTGTACAAGGCATGCATTGGGGATTACTTTATAATCTCCAAGCAAACATGCCTCACTCATTCGAAGAATTGGTGACACGTGCTCATGACTTGGAGTTCCAAATTGCAAGGCATGGGAGTTACTTACCAAGTGATCCACGTGACAAGAAAGATTCTAAGAGGGAGATAAGGAAAGATGCCAAGGCAAGTAAGTCCAAAGAAGCTATGGCGATTTCTACTGCTCCTGCAAAGATAGCCTTCCAGGGATCAAGCTCGATCCAAAAACCAAAGCCAGAAATAAGACCTAACAGAGGACAAGTCCAAAGTAGAGGTCATGCAACTCTAAAAGAACTTGAAGGAAAGGAGTACCCATTCTCAGATTCTGAAGTTTCTGGAATTCTGGATGAGCTCCTTGAACAAAAGATAATCAAACTTCCAGTACCAAAAAGACCCGAGGAAGCTGGTAAGATCGATCATCCTAAATACTGTAAATTTCACTGAATTATTAGCCACCCAGTGAAAAAATACTACATCTTGAAATATCTCATTGTTCGTCTAGACAAAGAAAATAAGATCAAACTTGAAATCAGAGAGAATCCAACGGCCGTTTGCTCGATGATTTTGTTTGGATCATTTGATCCAATTCCCATTTCAGAGAAGAAACAAACATTTTTTGGTGTACGCGATGCCTGTAAATCCTCAGTGTACGCGATACCTGTAAATCCTCAGTTAAGGAGTTTGGACCTCAACTTCTGAAAGGAGCCATCCCAGTGAAGTTTGAGGTAAACGGAGAAATTACTATCAGTTACGTCTATCGAGGGATGGATAGACCAAATGCACCCAATCGTCTAACCTTTTATAAAATTATGACAGGTGACTTGGATGTTTGGGATTCTGACTCAGAATCTGAAGACGAGATCGGTAATGGCTGGTCCACCTTCATAAAGATGAAAGAGAAATACCCAATGCCAAAAAAAATAGGTAATATATTACATTCTGCGCCTCTTGCAGGAACATAGCTGGAGGGATTGGGAACAAAAATTCAACCCAATAAAGAGGAAACATTAGAAGAAGATCAGGGGGCATGGACACTTGTGAAAAGACATCGTCGAAAGGCTCTACAACTCCCAAGTTCTAATGTTTGTGACAAGAAATCAAGACTAAAGAACAACCGAGGAAAAAAGCTTGAAGCCAAACCAAGAATACCTACTAAGTCAACCGAGAGAGAAGCAGCTCCACGCGTTCTTCCTAGACTGCTAACCCTGGGTGATTATTTTCCCAAGGGTTTCTTTGATCAAGAATATCTCACCTCTAATGTAATCAGTGTAGAGGAGAAAAATGAAATGAAGAACGCATCAAGGCAGACTTCAAAATAGAAGAAAACTATCTCACGGCTTAACAATATTCCTGCCAATACGAGTCTAGCAGAGTATCTCAGTCTTCCTTTCGATGATTGAATGTCTTTGATCACAACTTTAATCGATCCAGAAGAATATGAATGCAAAGTTCTAAAACATATTGGATCAGCAACTCCGTTCGTATGGCCATCCACAACATTCGTATATGCCATTGTATGTCAGCGGTTATATTCGAGGATACAAGATAAATCGCATAATGATCGATTGTGGATCTACTGTGAATATTATGCCGATCAAAACAGTGAAGAAGGTTGGAATTAATATTGGCGATTTGTCCAGAAGCAAAATCATGATTCAAGGATTCAATCAGAAAGGTCAGCGAGTCATTGGCATGATTCGCTTGAAGCTACAAATAGGAGAGTTAATTGCCCCAGCTTTCTTCCATGTCATTGATGCTAAAACATAAGTTACTCCTTGGACGTGTTTGACTACATGAAACTGGAGTGGTACTTTCCACCTGGCACCAATGCTTCAAATATAGTCGAGATGGAGACGTTAAATGTGTGGTAGCTGAGTCTAAACCATTCCTTGAAGAAGAATCCCGTTTTGCTGACGCCAAATTCTACATGGAAGATGAAGAGTGCAATTTTGCAGGGTGGACAATGTCTGGATTCAAAATCAAAGAAGATGCAAATGATCATGATACGTCTAGTGCTGTTCAATCTCATCAATTTATCAAAGGCAAGTCAAAATTTATATCCGAAGAATTCTCAAAAGGCAAAAAACCTTAAATAGAATCAACCGATTTTGAGGTATTGAAAAAAGAGTTAACTTTTCCAATATCTGGTATTCCAAAATTTCTTCGACCCCATCAACTCATAACGGTCCGAGAGGAACATAAACCTATATTAGAGGCTTCAACATCTGTTCCAAGCATATCAAAGCTTTATATTTCTAGCTCATCCAAACAAGAAGGAGCTCCTGAATCAAAACAGACTTTCAAAAGATGTTACAATCCTCAAGTCAAAAAATTGTTAGAAAATGTCGGGTTCGAAAAAGGAGAGCCTCGTAAATTAGGTGATCTTAACACTGTCCTTTCAGGTGGGCTTGTCCCTTCTAATTCTGATGGAGCCCTGATATCTCGACCCAGGTATGGTTTGGGATATGATCCTAATCCACCGAGGAAGATTAAGGTCAAGAAGGTTTCCTCAAACCCTATCATGGTTCAAATTTATGAAGTTGCAGAAGAGAAACCAGAACAATCGAGACCTTCAATGTTCGATCGAATTGAAAATGAGAAAGCTAGAGTTTCGATGTTTACTTAAAAGGAGAACCTTCTCCAGTGGTCGATGTAAAAGGTAAAGTTTCTGTCTTTCAAAGATTAAATGAAGATTCTTCTTCTTCTACCCAGATTGACAGGAATGTACAAGTTCCCCAAATGTCATCAGAAAGACAATCTGCATTTTCTCGACTTGGAATCGAAACTTCCAATCCGAGTCCGAAACCACAATGGTCAAGAAGAAGACGGCGACATCAAAAACTTCACTCATCCCTAAAGGGTAATGAAGACGAGGAAGAAGTTTCTGCCAATCGCATAGCCTTTGAAGAAGCTCCTGATTCAGACTCCGAGTCCGAAAGTTCTATTACAACATATGAACCTGAACTAACCCCACCAACATTTGAAGAAGGTGGGCAAGCTACTGTGGATGACTTGAAACAATTGAACTTGGGAATCGAAGATGACCTGAGACCAGTATTTATAAGTGCCCTCCTCAGTCAAAAAGAGGAATCCGAGTACATTAGTTTGCTTCAGGAATACAAAGACGTGTTTGTGTGTCTTACAAGGAAATGCTGGGGTTAGGCCCTAAGGTTGCAGTACATCATCTCGTAGTAAGACATGGAGTTCAACCAGTCAAACAACCTCAAAGAAGATTTCGACCAGAACTGATCCCTCAATTTGAAGTGGAGGTCAACAAACTTATTGAAACTGGATTCATACGCGAAGTGAGATACCCAACATGGATCGCGGATATTGTCCCTGTTAAAAAGAAGAACGGACAATTAAGAATTTGCGTTGACTTTCGAGATTTGAATCAAGCATGTCCGAAAGATGATTTTCCACTTTCGATAACAAAGTTGATAGTGAATGCAACTATCGGATATGAAGTCTTATCTTTCATAGACGGATTCTCCGGATACAACCAGATACGAATGAACCCAAAAGATGAGGAGCTCACATCATTTCGTACCCCTAAAGGCATATATTTTTACAAAGTTATGCCTTTTAGATTATGCAGAAGATTTTCAATGACATGCTGCATAAGAGCGTGGAATGTTATGTGGATGATCTTGTTGTCAAAACCAAAAGACGTGACAATCATTTATAAGATTTACGGGATGTTTTCAAAAGTCTTCGAAGACATCAACTGAAGATGAATCCGTTGAAATGTACATTTGGCATCACCTCTGGAAAATTTCTCGGCGATAGATCAATCAAAAATTGATGCTATAATCAACATGCCAGAGCCAAGAAATATACGTGAGTTGAAAAGTCTTCAAGGAAAACTTGCATACATTCGAAGATTTATCTCTAACCTGGCCTGACGATGTCATCCATTTAACAAATCGGTGAAGAAAGATGTACCATTTGAGTGGGACGATGCTACTCAAAATGCTTTCCAAAGCATTAACCAATATTATCGGTACTCACAGCTCCAGCCCTAGAAAACTCACTGACTCTTTATGTTGTAGCACAAGAATATTCTCTAGGAACACTTTTTGTCCAAGTCAACGATGACGGAAAAGAGAACGCACTCTATTACTTAAGCCGGACACTAGTAGGCGCTGAAATGAAATATTCACCTATTGAAAAATGTGCCTTGCATTAATCTTTGCAACTAAAAAGTTGAGACATTATATGCTATCACACACGATCAATCTCGTTTCGAAGATTGATCCATTGAAGTACATAATGTCAAGG
>NW_019265723.1:183381-185439 GCF_002742605.1 Olea europaea var. sylvestris | reverse complement strand
AAGTTATAGTGCCGGAGTAGGAGTAGTCTTAGTCACTCCCCATGATCTTGTCATGCCCAACTCTTTTACCTTAGCAGAGAAATTCTCAAACAACGTGGCGGAATATCAAACCCTTATCCTTGGTTTAGAAGCAGCATTAGATATAGATATCCACCAGCTAGAAGTCTTTGGAGATTCTAAATTGATAATCAACCAACTTTATCTGATTATAAAGTTCGAAATTCAGACCTGAAACCATATTATGAATATGCATAAATGCTTAAGAGACAATTTAATTCAATAAAAATTAAATTCATCCCGAGAAGTGAAAACAGGGAAGTTGGTGCCTTCACTAATTTGGCTGCTATTTTAGCTAGGTCAAATGAAGATTTCTCACACTCCATATCAATTGCTCAAAGATGGGTGCTTCCGTCATTGCTACCCAATAATTGGGAAGACAACAATAGTGTCGAAGTACTCGAAAATGAGGAAAGAGAAGATTGGAGACAGCCGATAATCGATTTCCTTCAACATCAAAAGCTACCAGATAATCCATGGTGAAAAACTGAAATCAAGAGGCGTGCCTCTCGCTTTATCTTTTATAAGGGAACACTTTATCGACAATCATTTAATGGAGTTTTCCTTCGATGCCTAAGTGATGACGAAGCAACACAGGTCGTGGAAGAAACCCACTCTGGAATTTGTGGTGCCCATCAATTTGGACCTAAACTCCATTTTCGAATAAAAATGATGGGCTATTACTGGCCAACTATGGTAGAAGACTCCATAGATTATCCAAGAAAATGTGAAGCTTGCCAAGTCCATGCCAATTTCATGCATCAACCTTCGGAACCATTACATCCAACAGTAGCTTCATGACCGTTTAATGCATGGGGTCTTGATGTAATTGGACCTATTACTCCAAAGTCTTCAGCAGGGCATGCATACATCCTCGCCGGGATCGACTACTTCTCCAAGTGGGCCGAAGCCGTACCATTGAAGGAAGTAAAGAAAGAAAATGTTGTAGATTTCATTCGTATCCAAATCATTTATTGATATGGTGTTCCCCGGCATATCATAACTGATAATGGAAAATCATTCTGCAATAGCCACGTAAACAATTTATGTGCTAAGTTTGGGTTCAAATAGTATAACTTGTTCATGTACAATGTGGCAGCTAACGGATTAGCAAAGGCGCTCAACAAAACACTATGTAATCTGCTAAAAAAGGTTGTTTCCAAATCAAAAAGAGATTGGCATGAGAAAATCGGTGAAGTCTTATGGGCTTATCGAACTACTTATCGGACTTCAAATCCCGTCACTTCGAGTTACCATCCAGAAAGGTTTGACAACTGAAGAAAATGCTCGCCTTCGATTGGAAGAGCTAGAAGCTTTGGATGAGAAGAGGTTAGAAGCACAAATGCATCTAGAGTGCTATCAAGCTCGAATGGCCAAGTCTTTCAACAAAAAGGTGCGACCAAGATCATTTCAAGTTGAAAATCTAGTACTTTCCGTGCGTAGGCCAATCATAATCACAAGAAAAACAAGGGGCAAGTTCCAACCTAAATGGTTACTCATGCATTCACTAATGGAGCGTACAAGATCATCGATAAAGATGGATTGTAAATCGGACCTATCAATGGAAAAATTTCAAAGCGTTTTTACAGTTGAAGTTCTTTATTTTTAAATTTTTCATTGTACCAAAAAATTTGTGTTCTTCTAATGAACTACGTTCGACTTGATCCCGTTTTGGTACGTAGGGAGCTTGAATAAATTATAAATTCAAGTTCAGTCACAACTAATAAATTCATTCTATTTGTTTACCAATTGCTGTAGTAAAAAAAACACAAGAAATATGAAAAAGAAAAGTTCATCCAAATAAAAAAATAACAAGTCAAAATTCATACAATATGGTCTAAAAAAAGGATCAGAAATTCATGACTTCATCGGGATCACTCGCCATGAAACTATCTTCAAGAGTCTTCCTTCTCTGGTTAATGGATGCTACGCTAGCGACATCTCTTATCTGTATTTCTTCCAATGCTGCCTACTTGGAGCTCCAAATTGCAAGGCATGGGA
>NW_019265723.1:174845-180197 GCF_002742605.1 Olea europaea var. sylvestris | reverse complement strand
TTTCAGGTAATTGCACTCCACTTCGAGTGGTAATGGCCTTGGCTTGCTCTTTAGGATTGATTTCTGTATTACTTGGTAAGTTAACTAGTGTTCCGCCAGTCAATGCAATGGCTAGTTGCCCCATCCGAGTTTCCAAATTTTTGATGGCTGCATTTTGATTTTGAAGTGTAGCTTCGGCCTTCTCCATGAATTTTCCTATCATATCTTCCAATTGAGGCCTTTTCTCCTGTTGTTGAAATTGCACCTGTGGCTTATTCTGATTCTGGTTGCTCCACGAGAAGTTGGGATGTTTCTTCCAGCTGGGATTGAAAGTCTCACCATATTGATTATGCTGCTGTCGTTGTCCCCACTGTGCGTAATCTTCTTGCTCAATTCCTTGCATGAGTATTGGGCAATCTGATGTTTTGTGCTCGGCTCCACATTCCTCACAATTGCTCTTCTTAGCTTGTGATGCTTGTGATATGCTTTCCACCTTGTGATACAGAGAATCAATTTTTGCAGAGATTGCTGAATAAGCGTCCACCTCGTAGACACCTGGAGTTTTCTTTGGAGTCACTCTCTCAGAAGACCACATGGCTGATGTGGTAGCCATTCGCTCAAATAATTCCAATGCCCCGTCAACTGTTCTTGTGGATATTGAGCCATCTGATGCTGAATCTACCATGCTCTTATGGTATGGGAGTAATCCTGTGTATAAGAATCGAATCTGGGTCCTTTTATCGAACCCATGCTGAGGGTATTTTCGAAGCATATTTTTAAATCTGTTCCAGGCTTCATCAAATGATTCAGTCTCTCCTTGATTGAATACTGATATATCATGTCTCAGCTTTGCTATCTTGGCTGGGGAGAAGAACTTTGTGTAAAACTTGTGTGCCAGCTCATTCCATGTAGTGATATTTGCAACCGGGAGTGAATCCAACCATTAAAGTGCTCTGTCTCGTAACGTATGTGGAAAAAGCCTCAACCTAATAGCGTCATCCGAAATCCCTTGGTATCTGAAATGTTGACACATATCCAAAAATCGAGATACGTGTGTGTGTGGGTTCTCCTCAGCCTTGCCATAGAATTGGTGTCCATTTTGAAACAGCTGTATCACATTGGTCTTCAACTGAAAATTAGGTTGCCCAAACGGTGGATACACTATGCTGGACTGGCTTTGAATCACTTGAGGAGTCAAGAAATCCCCCAGAATCTCATTCCCTTCGTCCATTGCCTCTCCTTCGTTAGCATGAATCATGGGATTGTTTAATTCGTTGGCCATTTGTACTTGTGCTTCGCAGTGATTTCTTTGTCGTCGGTGAAAGGTGCGCTCAATTTCAGGATCAGCTTGAATCAATTCTCCTCCAGGCAATCGTGACATGCAAATCTGAGAATTAAAACCAGTACGAGCACTGAGATTCAAACAATTTAATTAACTAAAACACAAATAGAGGATAATAAACTAAAATAAAAATAAAAACAAAAACAAAATTATGCTAGTAAAATAAACAAAAAATTAAGTTCAAATTAGTGCCTCAAGAAATAAAATTAAACTAAACTCAATCCCCGGCAACGGTGCCAAAAACTTGTTCACGAAATATTTCTTTCAATTTAAATTACCGCAAGTGTACGGGTCGTGACAAGTAATAAAGTGGACTTTAGAAGTCCGAGTATCGTCCCACAAAGAAAGAGTAGTTCAATTTTATTTATATTAGCCTTAACCAAAACTAATTGATTTAAGATGAATTTTAGAATTAAAAGCCCTAATTTTGGGGGAAATCCTCAAATTGAAAAACCCTAATATCAAATCAAACCCTAATTACTCAAATTCACTTAACGAATGACTCAATTACGAAATGTTATGAAAATAAATGAAATGTATTATCAATTTATGAAAATCTATGTAAAACGAATGCACTAGGATCACGAATCCCCAAATAATTATTAATTAAACCCTAATTTCACAATTTTGATAATCCAATGAGAATTTGACAAATCAATGCTCCTAAATCTATTCAATACTCTCTCTCGAGATATATTGAACATATTCTCATAAATCACCAGCCTATGTTTCTATGACGGATGTAATTATACAAGAATGCATGTAATTTTATTTTGTGAGCAATTAAAGATTTACATAGGGCATAGGGGTATATTTCTATCCCCTATCGGACCCTATGATAAATCATATATGTCGAGTTTAATCCAATTTTCTCAAATTCAGAATTAAACCACCAAATTCACACAATTTAAGTGCACATTAATTGTGGAAATAAATAAATCAATATAATTCATTCAAATATCCCATCGAACTATGAATTCAAAATCATGAAATAACAAGTTTAATAATAATTACATGGTTCATCGATCACCTAGTTGCAGAAATCTAGCTTATCATGATAAAAATAACGAAATCTAACAAGTTTTGAATAAAATACATCACCGGGTTATCAAAACTTGAAGAAATCTTGTAAATCTTCGCATCAATTCTTATTCTTGCCTTCAAATCCTCTCCAAGATGAATGTTTTTGCCTCTCAATTCGTTCGTACGGCTTCTGGATGTTTATTTTCTATTTAAACTCGTCGAAATTAGGTTACCAAAGGACTTGCAATCATATAAGGAAACTGCAAAAATCGGGGACAAGTTATACCTATGCGACCGCATAGGCATAACCTATGCGACCGCATAGGTATATGAAAAATGGCATTTTTAATACCTGGAGGGTCACTCGCGACCGCTTAGGTTTTATACTATGCGACCGCATAGTAGAGCGAACTTCTAATTTGAATCATTTTGATCCTCAAATTTCATTTCTTTACTCCTTGACCTCCTCTCTTGTTTCTAGTTGCTCCAATGTTCCATTATAACTTCCAATTGGTGCTTAGCTTGATCAATTGCTTGATGTGTTCATTGGGTCAACTTTCAGATAATTGCAATTTGGTCCCTGAATTTTCAATTTGCTCCAATTTGGTCCTTTTCGGCTCTTTTCTCCTGAATTCCACTATTTCCATAGAATTACCTACATTGCATGAATTTGACAAAGTTAAGTAACAATTCAATCATTTTACTTGTATTTAAGTCATGTTTGTGATGTAAATAAGTGTGCAAAAACACACTTATCAAGTTACTCCTTGGACGTGTTTGGCTACATGAAACTGGAGTGGCACCTTTAACCTGGCACCAATGCTTCAAATATAGCCGAGATGGAGAGGTTAAATGTGTGGTAGCTGAGTCTAAACCATTCCTTAAAGAAGAATCTCATTTTGTTGATGCCAAATTCTACATTGAAGATGAAGAATACAATTCTACAAGGTTGACAATGTCTGGATTCAAAATCAAAGAAGATGTAAATGATCATGATAAGTCTAGTGCAGTTCAATCTCATCAATTTATCAAAGGCAAGTAAAAATTTACATCCGACGGATTCTCAAAAGTAAAAAAACCTCAAATAGAATCAATCGATTTTGAGGTATTGAAAAAAGAGTTAACTCTTCCAATCAATACCTGGTATTTCAAAATTACTTTTACCCCATCAACTCATGGCGGTTCGAGAGGAGCATAAACCTACATCAGATTCTTTGACATCCGTTCCAGACATATCAAGACTTTATATTTCTAGCTCATCCAAACAAGGAGTTCCTGAATCAAAACAGACTTTCAAAGGATGTTACAATCCTCAAGTCAAAAAGTTGTTTGAAAATGCCAGGTTCGAAAAAGGAGAGCCTCGTAAATTAGGTGATCTTGACACTGTCCTTTCAGGTGGGCGTGTCCCTTCTAATTCTGATGGAGCCCTGATGTCTCGACCCAGGTATGGCTTGGGATATGATCCTAATCCATCGAGGAAGATTAAGGTCAAAAAGGTTTCCTCAAATCTCATCATGGTTCAAATTTATGAAGTTGCAGAAGAGAAACCAGAATAACCGAAACCTTCAGTGTTCGATCGAATTGAAAATGAGAATGCTAGAGTTTCATTGTTTACAAGGTTAAAAGGAGAACCCTCTCCAGTAGTCGATGTAAAAGGTAAAGTTTATGTCTTTCAAAGATTAAATGAAGATTCTTCTTCTTCTACCCAGATTGATAGGAATGTACAAGCTCCTCAAATGTCATCCCAAAGACAATCTGCATTTTCTCGACTTGGAATCAAAACTTCCAATCCGAGTCTTAAATATTTCTTTTAATTTCTTAAATATTTTGTTTCTTTTCCAACGCAACAATCTCAAATATTAGATCTCCTAACTTAAAAAACTTAGAAAGGTTGATCATGAGACAACAAACGGTTGAATTGACATAAATCATACAACATTGAGTTAGTGAAATCACAAGTCATTGTATTGATTTGTTAGAAAATATAATTATTGAGCACATCTCTCAACTTTTGTAAATGAAATGTTCATATTGCAATTGAAATGAGTTCAACTTATTGATTTTTGGGGCATGGATGGGTCATGACTACGTATATTCGCCTTTATAGACAGAACGACACAAGTGTCGTTTAATAGCTTTTATGTCATTTTATTTATTATATTTAATAATAAAAATACAACATAGATGGGATTTCTAAGAGTATCTTTCCTCTTTCTTTCTATGTAAATGTATGCTAACCAAAACTCTTGTTCAAATGTGATTGAAGAGAAGAAAATAGGTGAATATAATTTTGAGAACTTAAAATTGAAGAAGATGAACAAGGGAAGAAGATGTTATTTTCAAAAAAGAAAAAGAAAAAAAGAAATTAAGGTCCTAAGGTGCATTTGAAGGAAAAATGACGAGATGAAATGAGAAAAATTGGAAGACATTAAGTTAACAACTAAATGAGAATTTTGTCATTTTGCCAATTAAAATATCTTACATTTTTTTATTTATTTTTATTATTGGTCAAATGTCATTTCATCAAATACATTGTTTAGTTGGGCCAAATGGCCAAATTCCCCAAAATCTTTGACCATAAGCTGTGGTATTGGCTGCTGGTTGTTCTAAATGAGATTATGGTCTCAATTCCAATTTCAGCATGGAACCTAAAGCAACTCAAGATGATTCAGAAAATCTAAAATCAGCTGAACAACTGCAGAAAGATTGGAAAACAACACACGAATTTTTAAATTGTGAAATTAAAAAAATAAGAGTTGGGCTGGTATGATTGAAGAAGATAGGAAGAACTGCAAATTTCGAGTGGTAGTTTCCCAAGAAAAGATAGGAATTTTTTTTTTTTTACTTTTTATTTTTTCCAAATGGTCACTTCTGGAGATGGAATTCGAGGGAAGAATGAGACTTTGAGGCTGGATATTAGGAGTGACAAAAAGATGGAAAACATTGGAATTTGACTGAGGAGTTGGATTGGGATTTGACTGATATGGTTGAAGTGGATGAGGAAGAAC
>NW_019265723.1:165939-168311 GCF_002742605.1 Olea europaea var. sylvestris | reverse complement strand
TTTTTTTTTTTACTTTTTATTTTTTCCAAATGGTCACTTCTGGAGATGGAATTCGAGGGAAGAATGAGACTTTGAGGCTGGATATTAGGAGTGACGAAAAGATGGAAAACATTGGAATTTGACTGAGGAGTTGGATTGGGATTTGACTGATATGGTTGAAGTGGATGAGGAAGAACTATCACATAAAAATTTCTGTTTTCCACATGTAGCCCCCGTTTGACCCCATTTTGTACAAATAAAAATGGGTGAAATAATATTTTTTTGAAAATGAGTGATTGTAAAGGTAGGAAAGTTTTTGGTTCATGAGTGATATTATTTTATGAGAAACTGTGTGGTTAAAAATAGGAGAGAAAAAAGAAAATATAATGAAATGAAAATTAATGGGGGCCAAACCTCCTAGTATTTTTCATCCACTTGGAGTGACGGAAGTTAAATGAGTGGTTGATGAGTAATTATATGGAAAAATAAGTGAGTATTGGATAACCTATTAAAGATCAGTGAGTAAATAGTAACAAAACTAAAGTTGAGTAAATGATGATTAAATTTACTCTAGAATAAACACTGTCAAAACAACACATCAGGCGATTCATATTCTTCCCCGTGTCCTCTCTTACACGCGGAAAATTTCTATTCGTTATCACTTCGCTTTCCTTTAGTCGTATATAATCTCCCATTTCCACCCAATTTCACACTCTGAAGCTTCCAACTGGTTCGAAAATGGCGAACCCAAATACCCTATTTCGGTTTGGGATATTCCTATCCCTATTTATGCTAAATGCTATTCAATCTCAATCGGCAGTTGATAGTATAGATCTGGGATCCGAATGGCTGAAAGTTGCCGTGGTCAACTTGAAACCGGGTCAGGCATCGATTTCGATCGCAATCAACGAAATGTCGAAATGTAAAACCTCTTCTCTCGTCGCTTTTCATGCGAATTTACGATTAATTGGCGAGGAATCGCTTGGTCTCCTTGCGCGTTACCCCACCAAAGTTCATTCCCACTTCCCGATTCTACTCTTAAAACCCTTTAACTACTAGCAGAAGTTTCTCCAGTCCCTGTATCTTAGTTACGACTTTACCCTGGATGAAACCTGGGACGTTGCGGTGTATAAAACGGAGGGAGAGGGTGGAAAATTTCATAACTTTATGGCTGAGGAATTGGTGGCGACGATATTGAAGTACGCAATGGGGCTTGCGAAGAATCATGCAAGGAGTAGTGTTAAGGATTAGGTCATGGCTGAGAGAAGGGGGCTACTGACGACCGTCGACTTGGCAGGAATCAATGTCTTGGCGTTAGTTAATGAGCATTCGGGGGCAGCCTTGCAGTATGGGATTGATAAGGATTTTTTGAATGATTCAAGTCATGTGATGTTCTATGACATGGGGATAAGCAGTAATTATGCTGCTTTTGGTTCATTTCTCTGCTTATAATGCAAAAGAATTTGGGAAGACCACGTCCGTTAATCAATTCCAGGTGAGTTCTTTCATGTATTTTTATTCATTTTCTGTACTTCAAATTTACATTTTTTTTAGCATTCTTTATGTCATCTATTTAATTAAACAGACTTGTGTTACCAATTTAGTTCGAGGATGACCAACTTACTCAAGGATAACACATACTTGAGTAAATTTTGCCCAAAATTGAGATTCCATTCTACCTAATTGCTGGCCAAGCTAATATAAATTTGGTCCTATTTTGGTTTAAAATGAATAGGAGCTAACCCAAGACCCATTTCAGATTGAATTTCAGTTATTTTCTAGCTGTCACAGTAGATGTTTTACATTATATAAGTTGTTCCAGGTGAAAGATGTTAGATGGGATGCAGAACTTGGAGATCAAAATATGGAACTGCGGCTGGTGGAGTACTTTGTAGATGAGTTCAACAAACGACTTGGGAATGGGGTTGACATCAGAAACAATGTAAAGGCAATGGCCAAATTGAAGAAACAAGTTAAGCGTACCAAAGAAACTCTTAGTGCCAATACAATGGCCCCAATCTCTGTTGAATCCCTTTATGATGATTGTGACTTTAGGTAAAATCAAGCAAATTTTCAAATTTAATATTTATACTCTAATTTCCTAATTTCCTATCCTATACTACTTAGCAGGGTTCTCTTCTAATGAAAATAGCTCTTCATATTTTATTCACCGTATTATGTGCCAAACATTTGGATCATTGTTGAACTACAAGAGCCAGTGGTAGAAATTTGAGTATGTGAACAAATGACTCTCAAAAACATACAGTCACTTTCACGATCAAGTATTTCCAAAGTCAACTTTTTTGGTCTCATAGCATTGAAAGAACTGTTGTCACTAGCTTCATAAAAGTAATAAAAATTGAATAAAAGCTTTTGCTGATCTGATCTGCTAC
>NW_019265723.1:68530-165444 GCF_002742605.1 Olea europaea var. sylvestris | reverse complement strand
TAGACAAACGGCTGAATTTATGAGCATTAAGTAATATGAGGTGGAGCATCCAATGAACTATATACAATTACCCTTTGGATGAGTGCAACCTGAGATGTGAACTGTATGTTTTAGTGATTTTTTTCAAAAGACCAGTTTTATTGATGGTTCTACTTATGGATTTGTGATTGAGTTAGATGGTCCCAATCTTTTAAAAAGACGAAAATCCTAGACAGTTGATTGTGTCGAGAATGAAAAAGTTGCCGAGCAAGGTAAAATTTTTGGTTAATTCAAATTTGATCCCTCAACATGTCGTATATTGATCAGTTTTACTGCGCTTTAGATGTTCAAATCCATTATTTACGATAAAGATTTTGAAGTTTCACTTGCATATGAGAATGAAAATTTCATGCCACCAAGGGCATCTTCACTTACATTTGCTCAGTATCCTGTCTCAGGTCTTACAAATTCTAGTGAAAAATAAGGACCGTATTATTTATTTATTTATTTTCATTCTTTTACTTAGTGCAATCTTTCGCATCTGAGGCTTTTCTTGATGCCCCTTTCTTTTTTAAATACTCATCATGAAATCTTTCCTCCCGATTAAGGCCAATTTGCACTTTTCTCTTAGTAGAAGCGGTGTATTTTCGTTGGATGGAGTAGATGCTGTTGTTGAGATTATTGAATCGGTAGAAGTTCCACAAAAGAATGTGACAGCCGACAACCCGACCTCTACTTCTAGCAATGGCACGGAAGCTGGTCTGAAGAGTTCTTCAAAAAAAAAGCATTGACAAACTGGAGATGAATGATAGCACGAGTAATGCATCAATTTCCAATGTAACTGATTCTACCACTTCAGATATTGTCACTGAAAAGAAGTTGAAAAAGAGGACTTTTCGACTTCCACTTAAGGTACTTAGAATTGCACAGTAAAGTGGCTGTCTTTATGATCTTCGTTAGAACAATATCTACTTATTGCAATTGATTTTTATGTTTTGAGACTTGATTTGTACGTTCCATATAGGTTATTGAGAAAACAGCAAGGCTAGGAATGCCTCTTTCAAAAGAATCATTTGCCGAGGCTAAATGTAAATTAGAAGCATTAGACAAGAAGGATACTGAAAGGAGAAAAATAGCTAAGCTGAAAAATAATTTGGAAGAATACATATATTCTAAGAAAAGGAATAATTTTTATATATTTTTTGACCCCTACAAACTTTCCTCAACTATATTTGTCAAATTTTACCTACATATTTCTTAGTGGAATTTTTTTGATAGATTCGGTTATATAGCACAATTCCATCGATATTTTGATTTCTTTTTCACTATCAACAAATGTCATACGAATTACTACTGTGAAGGGCTGATGGCTTTACACACACATACACACATAATAGTCAACACATGCATATTTTAAGTGTTTACTAGTAAAGATTTTGTTTACATTTTCTTAATTTCCGTGCATTGTTGACTTGAGTGCTATTCTCTGTGGCTTCCCACTTCTTCTTATTGTGATTGCTATTTTTCTTGTTGTCCTATTTTTATTTCCCTATCTGCTTTCACTGTATTCCTTTCCATCCTGATTTACTGTTTCCATTTATTATCTTTTGGTTTGAAGTTATGGACGTTGGTTAACGGTTCTTTATAAAATTATGAAGCTAATAACCTGTGTGTAATTTCTTCTCTTGGTTCTTGGCATCAGCTTAAGTCAGAGGAGTTTGAGAAAATATTTTCAGACCAAGAGCGGTAGTCCTTTATCAGAAAACTCAAAGAGGTCTATTATGATTCTTCCCCCAATCCTTCCTCCCCCAAAAATTTAAAAAAATAAAAAATAAAAAAATAAAAGTATCCTTGTGGTCTCGCATGGTATTTCTAGCCACACTACTTGATTATATGTCTAGTATAGATTAGATAAGCATCATCTGGTGTGTCGGGTGCAAGAATGGCTGTACACCGATGGTGAAGATGCTTCAGCCAATGAATTTCTAGAGCGCCTAAATACTTTGAAAGCTATTGGTGACACCATATTCTATAGGTCTGACCCTATAATGAATTGAAATAGCTTAATAAATCTATTCCTTGCTTGAGAGGTTTCTCTAACGTGAAGTTGCTTGATGTAGGTACAATGAACTTACTGCAAGGCCAGTTGCGTCCGAACATGCTCGAAGGTACCTCGAGGAGGTGCAATAGGTGAACTTTTTCTGATCTATGGTTATTGAAGTTATTATTGAACTTTAAGGTTTGTAAAAGTAGCAGGAAATGAAATTTTTTTAGGTCAAGTGAAAACGAAAATAATTTTCCTGCACAGGTATGCTTGCATGAAAAATGAAAGAGATATTGTAATTAAACATATAAAGCAAACAAGGGCTGGTCAATATTTTTCTGCAGAACTGAAGATTTTGCAATATAGGAGAGGCTAAAAATGTTTTTCCTGTAGGGAAATGTTTCCGATAATATTTCCTGCTAACACAGGAAAATTTAGAGATAACCAACTTTGCTTTCCTGCTCTCTATCTCATAAAACAGAGCTTGATGGGTCTTTGAATGTCTAATGACTTCATATTAACTTGTCTTAGGCATGCACAAATAACACTACCGAGACATTGAGTAATCAACTTCACTGTACTTGAGTTCTTTTTATTTTACACAAATAGAATTTAATGGGTCATTTGAACATGAAATGTGTTATATTTAATTTCATATCCATGTAAAAATACTCATGACTGGAACATAGTAATATATATTGACCACAGAGAATTGCATAGTGATGTGGTAGTTACGATAGTTAGATTTTCTTTCGCCATGTAAAAACACAATGATTTCAAACATGAACAATTATATTAATGTGATCGATGTTACGATAGTTAGATTTTCTTTCGCCATGTAAAAACACAATGATTTCAAACATGAACAATTATATTAATGTGATCGATGTTACGATAGTTAGATTTTCTTTCGCCATGTAAAAACACAATGATTTCAAACATGAACAATTATATTAATGTGATCGATGTTACGATATGTTAATGAGTTGAAAATTTTGGAGCATGTGTAAACTTTTTGGGTTTTCCAAGTCGTAAGTGAGGCTGAAAAGGTGAAGAATTGGTTGAATGAGAAGGAGGCGGAGCAGCAGAAGTGAGTTTTTCCTTTTATTCTTGCCTTTCAGCAGGTCTTTTAACTTAAAAAAAATATCGCATTGTGGATCTTGTCATCAAATGTCCGTTCCGTGGCAAATATGGCAGTGATGATGAAAAGAAATATTCTGTTCGAAGTCCTTTATTTGTACCATTGAAGAGTGCAAATTTCATGACACAAGCTTAAAATACATGAAACAGGATTTCTGGATTTAGTACCCCAGCATTCAAGTCTGATGAAGTATATACCAAAGTTTTTGACCTTCAGGACAAGGTACTGCTCCTACATTTATTTTTTCTTTGTTACATTCATCGACGGCTATTATAAATTTGCAGTTTAGATTTTTCTGAATTTGTAATTTCTATATTATTATGGTTAATGTTTATCTATCTAGGTTGCAAGAATCAATCGGATTCCCGAGCCAAAGCCAAAAGTTGAGAAGCGCGTAAAGACTGAAAATGAGAGTGTTGCTGATAAATCAAATGACAAGGACACATTTTCCGAAGAGACCACCTCTCAAAAAGATCAAAATGCTGGAGAATCGGACTATTTAGCAACTGACAAAAATGATGAATTCGATGATCATGATGAGTTGTGAAAACCATGTAACGACTTGTAGATTCTCGTCCTAGGAGAAGTATGTAATGACAATGATAAAAGTAGAAAGAGCGCTAGAAATTTCCATATGGTTAGGAAAAATAGAGTCAAGCCCAGTGTTTGATGGCGTCTTTTTCCTACCATCCTTGGGATTATTTTCCCTTTCACTGCAAACTCGATGAATACAATTTTTGGTAATTTTGATACTTGATAGTTTATTATATTGTAATAATTAACCCGCCCTGAATGGTGGGTGTACATTCATGAGCCATTTTTCGGCCGCTAAAAGAATTTTGGTTGGTCTGTTCTTGATTCGCACTTTTTGATGTTTGAATGGCAACTAGACTGAAATCATGATGGTTTTCATTACAGGAATATAATGCTATTTTCAGAATTTACAACTTTGAGATTGAAAGTTGAGCTTGCAATGAGTGGTTGATCAGTGTGCGGTAGAACCAATCGGTTTGGTTTCGATTCCTCAACCAAATGGGTCGACTTTGGGACAATGTATCTGGAACCGATTGGTTCTAGTCTGGTTCTTAGTACTGCATTAATAATCAATAGTGAATTTGGTTCTTCCAAATTTCTATTTTTTTCTAGTAACATGATGCACTAGATCTTTAAATATTGGACTCTAAAATCATCTCATTTTAAAATTTCATTTTCCACATGCTTCTTCCTCTTTCTTTAATGAATAATCAAAATTTCAAGTGTAAATAATTTTATAAATACTTTACAAATTCATAACTTTCATGCAACCCAATAGAAAAAAATATATTTTTAGTTCAATATTTCATAAGAATTCAAATTTTTTGTTGTTTCCAAAGGAATCGGCCCTCAAGAATCATGACCATTGAGGATTACTAAAGATAATCCTGTTATTGGTATAAGAATTTTCGTAAAAATTAATTTTCAATCTAGATCTTACCGTTTATGCTTTATTTAATAATTTAGCCTTTTTTTTCCTGCTTTTATGAGTTGATTTTGAGTTTTGAATTGAATTTTTATTTGCTGCCTTGTTCAATTTATTTTTTTGTGTTAGATTAAAAGAATAACAAGCAGTTTCATATTCTATTTTTGCCTTTTTTAATAAATAAGTAGTTTCATACTTTATTTTTATAATTTTTCATTATAAAGAATGGGGCTAGATCGAAGCGGAACTGATTGGTTCGGTTTCGACTCAGTTCTATAGTTGGAAATGGATTGGTTCCATTTTCAAGATTTTCATTGGTATTCAGCTCGGTTCGATTCCCTTTAAAGTTGGATATAATTAAACCGCACTCACTTCTAAATACTTATGAATTTTACAAAATATGTGAATAAAAAGTGATATGATAGTTTATAAGTAGCCAAACAAAGGAAAATAATATTGGCCTAACCAAAATGACAAATGAGTTTGGATTTTTATTATGGCAGTATGGATAGATAGTTCAAATAGGTTTTACTTTTGAGCTTACAGGAGAATCAGATAGTTACAAATTGTCATTTTAAATAGTTAAACAAAGAAAGATGCCGCTAATTGAAAATAACAAATCACACAAATTACTTGACACTTTACATGTCATTTTGTTTTACTTTAAATTTTGAATTGCTTCAATTATTTCATCCTAAAAATTATTATTATTTATCTCTTACTTCTCTCTATTTCCTAAATTAATTTATATTAATTCAAGTATCTTAACTACACTACATTTTTTTTTGACACAGTTGCCTACAGAATTTACATGACAATTTTAAAATTTATTTTTACACAAAATTGAATATTTTATTACCAATATTTAGATTTGTTTTCTCTTAAAATAGATTACGTACAGGTCCTTCAAAGCTATAATCACAACTTAAAATAGAAAGAAATTCATTTTAAGCTGAAAATAATAAATCATACCCATATATTAATTTACTTATTTTTTCTTTTTAAAAAATATTTTTTTTTTTTTTTTTGCTTAGACTTTCAAACTGTTCTCATACAACTTCCACACAGCTAATGGGCAATGGCCAACGGTCAAGAAAGAGATCACCGCTCCATTGCTTCGCCGTTTACTTCAGAATACGCCGCCGGTGGAGGAATTTCATTAATGGGTGCCTGAAAGCCTAATTTCTCCACTGCCCGCTGCCTACTTCATATGGCACTGCTGCCGTTGGCCGAGGTATTCATGAATCAATTGTCATTTTTTTTTTTTTTTGAATTCTTAGGCTTTCAAACTGTTCTCATACAACTTCCATACAGCTAATGGGCAATGACCAACGGTCAAGAAAGAGATCACCGCTCCATTGCTTCGCCGTTTACTTCAGAATACGCCGCCGGTGGAGGAATTTCATTAATGGGTGCCTGAAAGCCTAATTTCTCCACTGCCCGCTGCCTACTTCATATGGCACTGCTGCCGTTGGCCGAGGTATTCATGAATCAACGGTCCTTTCTTTTTTTAATTCTTAGACTTTCAAACTGTTCTCATACAACTTCCATACAGCTAATGGGCAATTGCCAACGGTCAAGAAAGAGATCACCGCTCCATTACCAGAGCCAAATTCTTCGCCGTTTACTTCAGAATACGCCGCCGGTGGAGGAATTTCATTAATGGGTGCCTGAAAGCCTAATTTCTCCACTGCCCGCTGCCTACTTCTTATGGCACTGCTGCCGTTGGCCGAGGTATTCATGAATCAACGGTCTTTTTTTTAATTCTTAGACTTTCAAACTGTTCTCATACAACTTCCACACAGCTAATGGGCAATGGCCAACAGTCAAGAAAGAGATCACCGCTCCATTGCTTCGCCGTTTACTTCAGAATACGCCGCCAGTGGAGGAATTTCATTAATGGGTGCCTGAAAGCCTAATTTCTCCACTGCCCGCTGCCTACTTCATAGGGCACTGCTGCCGTTGGCCGAGGTATTCATGGATCCCGGTAAGAAAACAACGGCAAAAATTGTCTGCGAGTAAGGTCAGTTTGTTTAATCTATTACTATTATACTGTTGAATTCTATAAAAGATGTTATATGGGTATTTCTCGGAATTACATTATTGACTTTCAGGCCTATTTATCTTTTTTCTTCTGCATTTCTTCTTCTCCTCCTCCCCTTTCTTGATATTAATATTCACTCACATACTTCAAATGTTGGATACCGATTCATCTTATCTGTGATCTTTCTGGGTTTTACTGTCCGCTGAGTAGTTTAATTGATTTACGGCAGACTCTGTTTCAGTTTGAGTGGATTCATTTTTTTTTCCAGCAAATTCTTATTTGGATCTTGCTTGGGTTGTTAGATATAGATGTACCTTTTAATTTTTATTATGGAAGCATTTGAATTATGCCCTAGAATTTTGTGATTTTTTTATTTTACGGTAACTGTGATTTTCTTTTGATTTATTACTTTTATTCCTCTGATTCAATTTGTGAGAGTTGTTGCTCGTGAGGGACTGATAGTTTTCTTGTAGTCTTTTATTTTCTGAGGATATAATTTGGTTACATTTACTAAGTGAGTTTTCATTTTGATGATTGATTTGCTGTGGTCTTTGTTCTCAATCGTTTGTTATCAATATACAAATTCCCACTTATACTTTGGATTGCTGTCCATTTTCAGTTTCTTTATGTTGTTGAGTTGTGTAGTGTTGCCGTTGGATTTAGCTCGGTTGCATTTATTTACTGATTGGTCATTTGATGATCAATTCATTGTGGTCTTTTTTTCCCAATGTATTTGGCTAGTTTGTTGAGATGTTTTGTGTTGTTCGTGGATGTAATTATTTTTTTTTAATTTTTTTTTTTTTGCATTTACTTGGCGATTGTTCATTTTGATTATCAATTCATTGTGGTTTTTGTTTACCAATGTATTTGGCTGGTTTGTTGAGATGCTCCAATTTTTCGTCGATCTAATTTGGTTGCAATACTTTGTGAATAACATTTCGTTGATCAACTTATTGTGGTTTGTTTTACAATGTATTTGGCTTGTTGTGACGTTTTGTATTGTTCGTGGATGTAAATTTTTTTTTCCTACTTGGTGATTGCTCATTTTGATTGTTAGTTCATTGTGGTTTTTGTTTACCAATGTATTTGTTTGGTTTGTTGAGATGTGCTAATTGTCCGTCGATCTAACTGGGTTGCATTTGCTTTGTGAATTGTTCATTTTGATGATCAATTTATTGTGGTTTGTTTTACAATATATCTAGCTTGTTGAGATGTTTTGTATTGTTAGCGGATGCAACTTTTTTTAATTTTTAATTTATTTATTTTTCTGCTATTTGATGATTATTAATTCATTGTGATTTACAAATTGGATAGCCCGTATTTTCTCATGAAGCTTCTTCTACTACTAAGTTGGGAAACAAAATTGCCTATAAATACACATTGTTGGTTTATGGTGGGCCTCTGTATTCAGTGGGAAACTGAGAATTAAACGGAGCAACAAAATTTCAAAGCAGTAGTTACATTTAATTTATGTTATTTGCAGAATTTAGTGTAAAGAGTGACATTGTTCTGAAGCTCTATTAATCCCCTTGACAAAATAGGCTCTGTTGTGCAATTTCGAATTATACCAAGATTTCGTCTGACAGTTTGGATGGATCATCTGAAGGACTTATGGCGTCACAAAATTGAAAGGTTAAGGATTCAAATGTTCAGTTTTAACAGATAGGACTTGGGGTCGGATTGGAAAATAAATATGCATTTTTCCCTGCATTAGAAGGTTGACATGGCTGAGGACAATTCGCTACCAAGCAAACTTTATTCATAAGAACATTGTACCTTTTTTCAGCCCAACTTAACAGTAGGGTGAAGAACTGAATAACCTTAAAATGTTTTGTTGTATAGTCTGAGCTTTAAAAGATGTTCTCGTTAACATTGTTTAATTTTCCTTACCAACCTCGGTTCTACAAAGCATGAGTAGTATAAATAATACCCTGATCTAGCTGGAGTCTTGCTATTGCTTATATGGTGGTATATAATTCAGGCACACAACCAATGGAGGGGTAAATTAATATTTGTGAAATCATTTTTGTATTCTCATTTACATTTGGGTGGATCTAAACTCCAGTTTTGCTTTAATGAGAAGATTTAAATTCATTTTTTGCCTCTTATGAATGTAAAATAAGATATAAATTTAAATCTTTTTTTACATTTTCTGTCAAAAAAAGTAATTTATTTTTCCTTTGCATCTTCTCTAGAAATGTTTTCAACTGCTTTGAAGATTTAAATGATAATTTAAATTTATTTTACATCATGATTGGAGATGCTTCTAGATGCAGAATAGAGCTGGTAGTTTGCAAGGCTCATAAGCTCGAGGCAATGGACTCAAATTTAGGAGCGAACAAAAAAATCGTCAACTCGAACCCAAATTGTGATTTGGAAATTGGTTAGTTTAGTTTTCAATATTTTAAAAGAGAAACCAAACCTTTTGACAATAGTTGGGTTCAGGTTGGATGGTTTAAGATCGCATAAAATCAAATCAAATTATTTACCCAATTCTAAATCTCCAGTAAATTTCTAAACTATTGTTCATTTCCAGTAAATTTCTGATTTTTTTACCTCTAATGGTTTACCATTTGTCAAGCATTCTATTTTCTTTTACAGGGAGGCAGGTCACATAGCTCTGTTATACAGTCTTAAAGGTCTATTTCGATTTCAAACCACTGTCCACTTTTATCAAATTTCTGAAAAATTATTTTGTTTCTCTTACTGTTTACCATTTGTTAGAGAAATGCATTTTCTTTGACAGGCAGCTCATTCATACATCCCTGAAGAATGTTTTGCTATATGCCTTTTCTATTGTTTGCAGTTTTGCTTGTGAGTTTTGAATTTGAAGATTGTGAATTTTATTTTACTCTTCTTAATTTAGAAATGACTTGCCTATTTGAGTTTGGAGTATGGAGAAACTGTCAATCGTTTTTCTAATTTATAATCGAGTAATATCTTGTTTTGAAGCATGAGTTGTGGCAATAGCAAGTTTAAGAAGGGTTGAGCTTGACCCATGGATGCTCGAATTTAATTGATGATCATAGAGTGTTTAATCTTCCTTTTGTGTTATTGTAGTTAAGAGACAAGTTTCATTATGTTAACAATTATTTCTATTTTAGAGGATTTAGATTCATCACATGGTTATTCATTCTTCTAACAAATGCTATATTTGGCAGACTTTTGTTGGAAGGTTTGGCAGATGTTAATATTGATGATCATTGCAAGTCTTTCAAGATTAGGCTGATTTATTGAATAGTTGGATTTTGCTCATGAGGCTTTATCTACTCCAGCAGATTGGGAAAAAAAATCGCGAGTAAGACCCCTGTAGCGACCCCAGCCCTCCACTCTCCACAGTCCCATTTCACAACCCACCAGAATATTGCAGAGTTGCAGATCCAAACCTTGTTCCTTTTTAGTAAATTTCTGAAAAATTATTTTTCTATTCTCTTTATAATTTGTCAGAGCATTATATATTTTTGTTTTTTGACAGGTTTGTTCATACAGCCCTAAAGAGTGTTTTTTTGACAGGTTTGTTCAATAAGATCCTAGCATTTTATTAGGGACAAAGAAAATTAGCTCAATTCCTTCCTTACATACGCTTCTGTTTAGCTCAGTGGCTGCTCCTAAAGTCAATTCGATAGTTAATTGACAACAATTGTGAATTTTGTAGGTTGGCTATGATTCACAAATGCCAACTGAGGCCAGTCCATTCAAATCCTAGAGTTTATAATTTTCCTTTTCCTTACCATGCCATCTTTTACGTTTGTTTTAATAGTAAATTTCCTCATTTCCATTGATTTTATTTTGCCTTCATTTTGAGCCATTTTCAGTGACTTTTTAGTGTTTTTATAGTATTCACATTTTGTGTCCTATTTACCTACTAAATAAAAGGAGCACGATCACGAGGTTGCAATATATTTGTTATAGGTATTCTCTTGTATCACACGTTTTCTCTTTCGTGCTTCAGTGCATTTGTAGGGCTGCTCTTGTTGGTAAAACAACTTATATTGTTGCTCTGATCGAAAAAGTTGGTAACTACGTAATTTGCAGTTACCTTTCTTTTTCATGTGTTCCATATGTTTGTAGATGCATATACTGAAACCTCACGAGTTTTATTTTTCCCTTCATCTTATTTAAGATCTATCATTTAATGGCTTTTTAATGAGGAAATACACAGAAATGACTCAAGAACTGTAGCAAATTTTAACATTGACCTTTGACCCATTAAGTCAATTAAAAAAAATAAAAAATAAAAAGTTAAAAAATAACTTTAGACACAAAGGGCTGTTTTGGAAGCCGACTGTGAGATCCAAAGAAAATCGACACCCCAATTGCCATGTTTTCCGATCAACCATCGGTCGACCGACGCACGACTTGGATCAACGACTACTATCTACCACTGGGCGAAACCATTTTGGTTAGTTTTCTCGCACAAAATTGTAATTTTTGTTGTTATATAATCAATTGAATTTTTTTACATTTATTCGGTTTAATAGTGCATGAGCAGTTCGATTGTGTGGTGCTTGAGTGGAAAATGTGGATTTTTTGTAATTTTTTGGATCTCTCATCGTCGAAAATGATGATTTCCGGTGAAGAGAGGCCTTTGTGAACGTTCACAGTTGGGGCCTTGTGAACGTTCACAGTCGGGTTTAACAGTCTTGGGCCGACTGTTAACAGTCTGGCAAAACAGTCTTGGGCCGACTGTTAACAGTCTGGCAAAACAGTCTTGGGCCGACTGTTAACAGTCTGGCAAAACAGTCTTGGGCCGACTGTTAAAAAAATATATATTTAATTTTTTTAAATATATTTTATAATTAATTTATTAATACTTATGTTATTTATTTATTTTTTAAATTGTATTTTATTTATATAATTTAATAATTGAATATTATCTGGAAGTAACAATTTATTTTCCATGTTATTTATTTAAATTAAAATTTTTTTTTGTAAATGTATTTTCCAAATGTAATATATAAGATTAATTTTCTTTATAATTTTCATTTGATTAAATAATAATTATGTTATTTATTTATTTATTTTTTATATTCTTTAATTTTTTAAAATTTATTTAAATAATATTTATATTCTTTAATTTTTTTTAAAAAATATATTTAATCTTTAATTTTTAACTTTTTTGTATTCTTTAAATATTAATAATTTTCTTTTGCTGAAAATCACATTAATTTATATTTTAATTTAATTAATTATTTTTTACATTTGTATTGAATTTATTTTGTTATTAGAGTTAAGAACTCGGTTCCCATTAATTTTTTGAGATTATACGTTATTTTATTATCTCTTATTTTACTGCTATGTTGGAGCTGTTCGACGCCCCAATTGCCACGTTTTTCGATCAATCATCGGTCGACCGACGCGCGACTTGGATCAACGACCACTATCTACCACCGGGCGAAACCATTTTGGTTAGTTTTCTCGCACAAAATAGTAATTTTTGTTGTTATAATCAATTGAATTTTTTTACATTTATTCGGTTTAATAGTGCATGATTAGTTCGATTGTGTGGTGTTTGGGTGGAAAATGTGAATTTTTTGTAATTTTTTGGATCTCTCATTGTCGAAAATGACGATTTCCGATGATCTACCTTGTGAACATTCACAGTCGGGGCCTTGTGAACGTTCACAGTCGGGTTTAACAGTCTTGGGCCGACTGTTAATAGTCGGACAAAACAGTCTTGGGCCGACTGTTAAAAAATATATATATTTAATTTTTTTAAATATATTTTATAATTAATTTATTAATACTATGTTATTTATTTATTTTTTTAATTGTCTTTTATTTATATAATTTAATAATTGAATATTATCTAGAAGTAACAATTTATTTTCCATGTTATTATTTAATTTAAAATTGTTTTTTGTAAATGCATTTTCCAAATGTAATAAATAGATTAATTTTCTTTATAATTTTCATTTGATTAAATATTATTTATGTTATTTATTTATTTAATTTTTATATTCTTTAATTTTTTAAAATTTATTTAAATAATATTTATATTCTTTAATTTTTTTTAAAAAAAATATATTTAATCTTTAATTTTTAACTTTTTTGTATTCTTTAAATATTAATAATTTTCTTTTGCTGAAAATCTCATTAATTTATATTTTAATTTAATTAATTATTTTTTACATTTGTATTGAATTTATTTTGTTATTGGAGTTAAGAATTCGGTTCAATGGATTTTTTGAGATTATGCGTTATTTTATTATCTCTTGTTTTACTGCTATGTTGGAGTTGTTCGATGATCATCACAGAGATATGCTACGACAATCCTTCTTATGGCCATTGTACTAGATGCGAGAGGTGCAGTAAAGACAGATCATCGATGCACTTCCATGACAGGCTTTTGAGGCCAGTCAAAGAAAATCGACGCTCCAATTGCCACGTTTACCAATCAACCACCGGTCGATCGACGCACGACTTGGATCAACGACCACTATCTACCACCGGGCGAAACCATTTTGGTTAGTTTTCTCGCACAAAATAGTAATTTTTGTTGTTATATAATCAATTGAATTTTTTTACATTTATTCGGTTTAATAGTGCATGAGTAGTTTCGATTGTGTGGTGTTTGGGTGGAAAATGTGATTTTTTTTTTAAATTTTTGGATCTCTCATCGTCGAAAATGACGATTTCCGGCGAAGAGAGACCTTGTGAACGTTCACAGTCAGGTTTAACAGTCTTGGGCCGACTGTTAAAAAAATATATATTTAATTTTTTAAATATATTTTATAATTAATTTATTAATACTATGTTATTTGTTTATTTTTTTAATTATATTTTATTTATATAATTTAATAATTGAATATTATCTGGAAGTAACAATTTATTTTCCATGTTATTTATTTAATTAAAATTTTTTTTTGTAAATGCATTTTCCAAATGTAATATATAAGATTAATTTTCTTTATAATTTTCATTTGATTAAATAATAATTATGTTATTTATTTATTTAATTTTTATATTCTTTAATTTTTTTAGAAAATATATTTAATCTTTAATTTTTAACTTTTTTGTATTCTTTAAATATTAATAATTTTCTTTTGCTGAAAATCTCATTAATTTATATTTTAATTTAATTAATTATTTTTTACATTTGTATTGAATTTATTTTATTATTAGAGTTAAGAATTCGGTTCCCATTGATTTTTTGAGATTATGCATTATTTTATTATCTCTTGTTTTACTGCTATGTTGGAGCTGTTCGATGATCATCACGGAGATATGCTACTACGACAGTCCTTCTTATGGCCACTGTACTAGATGCGAGAGGTGCAGTACTTGTCGATCATCGATGCACTTCTATGACAAGCTTTTGAGGCCAGTCGACGGCGATTCCCTCCACTTTGACCTCGGGGCAAAGTCGTCAATTTCTCGATGTATGAGTTTAGATCACTGGACTGAGGATTTCGAGCGACGATGCAACCATTGAGAGAAGGATATGGGTCGGTGCTTCTACCCGAGTTGATGGGCGCGATCAAGGGGTGCGCTTGAGCTGGTCTACATCCTCGAGAGTGTGATGAGGTGTCATCATAAGAAGACTGCCATCGACATTTTTCATTTGCAAGTTGTTGATGACATTGATGTGTTTAACAACTATCCATGGGGGAGATGCTACGAAAACACCGTACATGTCTTCACCAGATCACACTCGAGACCCAAGGGGTTAATGCGTAAATACGATACATATGGATTGTCCTTAGCGGTGCAGGTAAATGTTTTTAGTTTATTACATTTATGCATAATAAGTGTTATGTGTTGCAGATTTGGGTGTATGAGACAGTCCCTGTACTGAGGGCCCACTTTGCCCTCGACGATCCTCAGGTAAGTATTATGCATTTGTGATTTATATTATCGTAGTTTAAAATCTGTTTACATGATCGTTAATTAGTTGAAATGTCAATATGTCAGCTTGAAGTCATACCTAAGTTAACGCCGTCGATGGAAGAGGAGGCTTTGGGTCTTGTGCGGGATTTAGGTTTTCTGCACACCCAAGACGAGGTGATGTCTGACCCGAGCCTGGACCGAGATTGGGTATGTGAATTAATTTATTGAATATCGTCGACGTATAAATTTATTAAATAATTTTTAATGTTATTTATGTAGGAGGGCAGTCTAACCGATCGACGATCAACTCCGTCGAGGGTATCGTCGCCACCCAAGCATCACCTTCGCCAAGAGCATCGTCGTCACCATTGGCATCATCTCCGTTGAGGGCATCACCGTCGCTATTGGCATCGCCACCGTCGAGGGTATCTCCTTTTTCCTCGTCCAGACACCTCCCACGTGTATCTCCGGCACACAATGATGATTTGTATGCCTGTCTGACTGGATTTATAGCGGAGGAGGTCGGCGCGCTACGACGAGAGTTGACAGGGAGGGTCGACGATCTGACATGGATGGCCAACTATCTGACATGGAGGGTTGACGATCTATCCCATAATGTTGAAATGCTACGGTCTTGCATTGTCGACCTTTAGGATACGGTAGCAGCACTTAGAAGAGATTTAACACCGGCGATGGGGGGACAGAAGGGATGGTGGAGATGATGATCGAGAGGGTGGCAGAGATGGTGATGGAGAGGGGGGTCACCCACATTTTTGGCGTGATGACACATTAAAATCATTGTGGTTGTCTATGGAGAGGGAGGGGGTGGCCCCCGATGGGGATGGGAGAGAGGACGACGGAGGGGGTGGCCCCGGTGGGAGGGGCAACGGAGGAGATGGTCGAGAAGACGCCCGTCGTGATTGAGGGTAAGAGACATGCTGTTGATGAGACGGAGCAGGTGGTCGGCAAGAGTTTGAGAGTGCCGTCACAGTATGTTGTTTCCTCCTTCTCGGCTGAGCTCAGCCAAGAAGAGGACATTCATCGATGGGACGCAGGGAGGTGGACAATGTCAAGTGGAAAGCGTTCGAGACGGAATGTAGGAGAATTATCCCCGGATAAACATTGTATGATTTTAATAAAATACTGTACGCTAACTCGTCTGTGCTTATTTTAGCATTTCCCTATTTTTTTAGAGTTAGCCGCACAATAGGTCAAAGGACGGTCTCGGACGCTTACAAGTGGTTCCACGATATCACCACTTCGGGAGCTTGGCTCGTTGACGATGTAAGTGAACTATTTATTTCTTGCGCTTGCTCTCTCGTGGCTATCTCAATATTTTATCTCTTCTTCTCTAACTCACCACTTTTTCTCTTTTTTTCTAACTCTTTGACTAGACTCTTCCTCACTTCTCAATTTTAATTAGTCCTCATAGAGTTGCGCCGGTGTTAATGGTACAAGAGTAAAGGTCCTTCCATCCTTAATGAAACTATATCGATTTTTGTACCCATCATGCATAGCCTTCCTATCGTATTGTCATGGTCGCCCCAATAAAGTATGTCTCGCTTGCATTGACACCACATCACACACTAACTCGTCCTTATAACTCCCAATTGACAAATTAATTAGCACCATTTGATTCACCCTCACCTCGCCACTCTCATTCAACCATTGCAATTTATAAGGTCTCGGGTGTCTCAACAATGTTAAATCCAATTTTTCTACAAGAGATACGCTAGCTACATTAGTGCAACTACCACCATCAATTGTAACACTATATTGTTGACGTGGCATCGAGTGTGGAAGATGTTCTCCCGTTGCAACTCCAAGTCATCCGCTTTGACGTGAGTAGTGAGAGCTCGCCTTGTGATTAGTAGATCCCCAACCGGCCCTTCAACTTTTTCTTCTTCAGTAACATCCTCCAACGTCGGCATGTCATCAAACTCGCCATCACTATCGCTCACAATCTCTCTGCTATCTCGCAACACCATCGCCCTTTTGTTTGGGCATTGAGAAGCAATATGGCCCGTTCCCAAACACCTAAAACATTTGATGTCCCGATTGTACGACGGTTGTGCCTCCGACTTTGATATTAGTTTGCTAGCGTTTTCATCCTTGCCCTTTTGCCAATTATTTTTACCTCTGCAGTCCCGTTTTTGTTGTTATCATCCCACTTCGATTTTCATGTTGGAAGTCGAAGTACCTAACGGTTGCCTAGACGTCTCCTTCCTCTTCAATTGCCTCTCGACCTTCATTGCCATGTAACATGTCCTCGATTTCCAGATAGTGTTGCAACTCTACAACGTTTGCAATATCCCGATTTAACCCATTCAAGAACCGTGCCATGGTAGCTTCCCGATCTTCCTTCACATTAGCCTGAATCATAAGAATTTCCATCTCCTTGTGATAATCCTCTACGCTTTTCGATCCTTGGTACAAACCTTGCAATTTTTGATGGATTTCCCTATAATAGTGACTAGGAACAAACCTCCTCCTCATCAACACCTTCGATTCATCCCAAGTGCTAATTGGTGTTTGCCGACCCCTATGTCGTGATGTAAGTACTTGATCCCACCAAGATATCGCGTAATCCACAAATTCAAGCATCGTCAATTTTACCTTTTTCTCCTCCTAATAATTATAGTATTAAAAAAATCATCTCAACATTCCTTTCCCACTCTAAATATGCTTCCGGATCGCTTCTACCCTTAAATTACGGAATAGTCATTTTAATACTCCCCAAATTTCCATCTACTTCATCTCCCTAGTTATTTCTACCCCGTCTTTCTATCCTATCGCCCCTATGCCTCGCTCGACCCATATCAGTGTTATTTTCATCAAAATCATCCTCATCACTACGATACTCATCTCGCCTTCCTCTCCTAGATTCACGCCTACCCGGCCCCTTGCATTAGACATCTCCACTTGTCCCCGGCTAAGATTAGCAATTGTAGTACCTATTTGCGCCATCCAATCCCTTGCCTATTCACCTTCTCCCTAACATCACCAACTACCCTTTCAAATTTCCTTATCATGTCCTCCGATGCATTATTGTCATTACCGTTTCGGCTTGAATTAGAACCTTCTCTTTTCGACATCATATCACACAATTTTTTTTATGCCTCACATAGATTTCACTCGGAAAACACTCACAATGGCTTGTTCCCTCTATTAAACTCGCCACTTGGCCTTTTATCACTCAAAGTCTCCCTTAAAGCACTTCAAAGAACCAAGTGAACTAAATCAATTGTTTTATTGGGAATTCAAACAAACTGAATATTAATCGAAGACCACGAGACTCAAAGGACTCTTGAATAAGTTGAATAGATAAATGTTTTGACAAGAATATGTGAATAGACTTAATAGAAGATTGAAAGAATCGAACCCAATTGAATAACCCAAAGTCAAACACAATATAGGTATTGTTGTTGGTAGAAAAACAAAATCAAACAATAATAATATCAATTTTTTTTGTGAATAGTACTTCGAAATGAACAGTACCTCGAATGTACAGTAACTTTTTTGGCTACTTTTTTTTTACTCCTTGATGAAAGAAGATGATTAAACTACCAACAACTCAACTCAACGACGAAAAGAACAAAACAAGAATGAAGAAGAATTAAGAAAGAACAATTAAAATTGAAGAAGAACCTACAAAAACAAAATTAATGACTCAAACAAATAAAGAAAAGATCAATTAATTTGGAGCCAAAGCTCTGATACCAACTGATGCGAATCCCGTAGCAACGTTGACTACAAAATCCACAACGAGATTGATGAACCCAAGATAGCCTAATTAATCCAAGAGTTTATGATTAATCCAGAAGAAAGTCGAATCAAAAAATCCAACAAGAACGACGCTTGAAAGACCCCTTGATCACGCAATCCAAGAATTAAATTTGGTTGTTTGAACACCACAAGTTAACACTTGATAAGTTCGAAATTGTTCAGTGAAGAACGATGAAGAGAAGACAATACGCACTTTTAATTCAATGTCAAATATGTCAAAGGTTTTTTAACAATTGAATGAAAACTCCTATTTATACTAAACCTAAAAATTGGATAAAAATCGTGCAAAAGTCGATCATAATTCCCAAAATATGGAAAAGAATCAAAAACTAACAAAATATGAAAAATTGTCAAAATTAGAAACTTCGCCAAATTTTCAGCCTATGCAACCGCGACGATCTTTTCTATGTGGTCGCATAGTTCAAGTAAATTCCTTCCTTTGAGTTTCGGTAAGTCTGGACCGCAAGCCTCATAAGCCTATGCAGTCGCATAGGCATTCCTCCGTCTTCGGCCTTCGATATTAAATTGATCCAAGTTGATTCGGCCTTCGACCCGAACATGAAAGTTGCTCCATTTTAAGTCCCGAACATGGTTCTATCAATGGTTTCTTGAACGAGCAATCACATCACTTGTTTCACTTGCTTTGCCCTGGATCGCGTTATTGGTCCGCCATCGACAATCAACGGATCGAGCGTCTTCATCGTGCTCAACTCCTGGATCAATCTTCGTTGGCTTTAGCCAGTATTCCGCCTTCACAAACAAATAATCATCGGGCTGCACCAATCTATTGTTTCATATCTGGTCCTCTGCCTAGAATTACAAGAGTCTCGTTATCTGAAGACTGCTTTGGAAGAAGCCATGACTAATTACCTTCAAAAGTGTTAAGGATGTCTTGAAGTATGAATTCTCAAATATTCAATCTTGGTGGGATGAAAATAACTTAATTCTTCAAAACGTGATTACCAGTTTCCATACAGATCCAGCGCCTTTGATGAAGCGCATGGATGTGCTTCTGAAAAAAGTTGACTCTTACTTATCTAAAAGAAAGCAACACTTGGATTGTCCAACCATTGAAGAAAAGGCTAAGGAGTGAAACTTTTGAACATTCAGCTGGAAGTAAAGGATTCCACATGTTCTTCGTTGAGAGGCAAAATTAGTGAGCTAACCTTTGAGCTAGATAAACTTCGTGATTAATTTCAAGCCCAAGAGGAAGAAAAATGTATGATTGGAACCAAGAAGACAGCATTGGAAGAAACACAGACAAGAGATGTCGCTAGCGTAGCATCCGTTGATCGAAAATGGAAGACCCTTGAAGATAGTTTCATGCGAGTGATTAATGGCGAGTGATCCTGATGAAGTCATGAATTTTTGATCCTTTTTTAAGACCATATTGTATGAATTTTGACTTGTTATTTTTTTATTTGGATGAACTTTTCTTTTTCATGTTTCTTGTGTTTTTTTTTACTACAGCAATTGGTAAACAAATTGAATGAATTTATTAATAATACCAAAAAAAAAAAGAAAGAAAGAAATAGAATCAATTCTGTGAAAACCAAACAATTTGTTTGGTTTCTGTATCGCAGAAACCAATGTTGACTTTGGTTCCGCCGCCAAGCGGAAGCCATCAATTTAAAAAAAATTAAAGAAAAAGAGAAAGAGAGAGAGAGAGAGAGAGAGAGAGTAAATGAATAAAAAAAAATTATTTACCTCAGTCTACAAGATTTAACCAACTTATTTCCAAATATCATGAAGCATTGATATAAATAGGTAACTGTCGGACTTCATTCAAACCCAACTTACCACAAAATATAAAAAGTCTGTTCAAATCAAATTTGTTATGGGTCTATAAAATAAATAAATAATTAAAATTCAACGAAAAAAATTATTCTCAAACTTAAAGGATAAAATTTTTATCAAATTCACGTTTTATTTTCAAAATTTTCATCCGTATTAATTTACTAGAGAGATGTTTGGGATAAAAAAAATCAAAATCAAATAAATAAAAAAAATCAAAAATCAAGATTTATTAATTTATTTATTTCATAAAAAATAAATAAATCTTGAGGGGGAATTTGTAAACATAAAAAAATAATAATAAGTAAATAAAATAAAATGTATTGGGTCGATTTAAATCATTAACTCAATTAAATCTTAAGTCTACTAAAATTCATAAAAACCCAAAAGCCTATACCACATTTTAAATAAATAAACAAACAAATAAAATAAACAAACAAATAAATAAATTTATAATTATTCAATTATCTCTTTTAATTAAATATAATTGAGTAATTACCAAAATTAGCTCGAATCCTTCCCTATAAATAAGGCCAGTGGTCCATAAGACGGGACACAAAAAGCAAGCAAGAAAAAAAGCAGAGAACGCCATGAAGTGTTGAAGAAATTCTAAGACCAGAAGAAGGGAAGATTTCCTCTCAAATCCAAATTCGGGAGAAGATTAAAATCTTTTTCGAATCAAACAGGTTCACGCCAAGTCTAAGGAGATCAAAGTCTTCTTCAAATCAAATCAAATTCAAATCCAATCTAAGCCCCAAAGTTCAAGTTCCGAACAAGTCAAGTCTCGATAAATCAAATTTTCAACAAATTTTTGAAGACCAAGATTCAAATCTCGTGGTTCCTCGTCTTCAAATATTTAGATCATTAATCAGAGGATTTTGCAATTACAATAAGGTCAACATCACTTGTATTTATCAAAATACAATTTGTAACGATTTTTGTATTTTAATATACGAGATTTCGTCGTACAAATTTCTTGGCACGCCCGGTGGGACCTTCTTGTCCTCTCATCTTTTGATCTCAAAATCTTCAAATTTCAACTACTACATCAGCAATGGCAAGCGAAAAGGCAAAACAAACTATGACTCATCTTGAAGAGACACTTGCCGAACTCTTCCATGCGACCAGGGCCTAAACAAAAACTGGGAAAGCTCAACTGGTCACATTACTGAAGAAGTTCTCCAATAAAGGCAAAGTGAAAATTGCCTTAAAAAAAGCCAAACTCTCATTCGATAGAAAAACCATGAGTTCAGCGAAAAGTTCTCATTCGAGCTCCATTTCCAGTGGTAGATCCTTGTCTAGATCCCCTCATGCCACTTCTCAACAAAAGTGGGAAGATTATGTCTCATCCGAAGAATCACTTGAGCCAGTAATAGTCACAGAAGCGGCATCATGCTCAAATGACCGAATTCAACAAATGACTTTAGCTATTGAAAAATTAACAAAGTCATTGGAAGACAAATATGCACAGATTGCTGCACTCACACATAGGCTAGAGTTGCAAAATTCATCGACTAAAAAAGATCAGGAAAATTCAGGATCTTCCAAGACTAAAGAGTTAGAAGTCCAAGAGCTAGTAACAAAAGCAAGATATGCATGATCGGACAGTTGTTCAAAACGTGTTGCGTGACACCACTCAACTCTCCGTTGGCTCTCTGTCTGTCCAACAACTTCAACATATGATTGCAAACACCATTCATGCCTAGTATGGTAGTTCATTACAATCTTCACTGGTGTATGCCAAGCCCTATAGTCGTTGAATCGACGAAATAAAGATTCCACTTGGTTATCAACCTGGAAATTTCAGTGTTTTGATGGAAAAGGTAATCCAAAGCAACATGATGCCCATTTTATTGAGACTTGTAACAGTGCAGGTACTTACAATGACACTATACGCTTCCTCAAAGGTTATGCATTTGAATGGTACACGGACTTACCGGCAGGGTCAATTGACGGTTGGGATAAGCTTGAGCGAGAGTTCCTAACACGCTTCTACAGCACCCGACGAACTGTTAGCCTTCCAGAACTTGCTCGAACAAAACGAAGCAAGGAAGCGGCCGTTGTGGAGTACATTGAACGATGGAGGAACCTCGTTTGCAAAGAACGAATAAGCTAAGCATCTTCCATCGACATGTGTGTACAAGGCATGCATTGGGGATTACTCTATAATCTCCAAGCAAACATACCTCACTCATTCAATGAATTAGGGCCACGTGCTCATGACTTGGAGCTCTAAATTGCAAGGCATGGGAGTTACTTACCAAGTGATCCACGTGACAAGAAAGATCCTAAGAAGGAGACAAGGAAAGAGGCCAAGGCAAGTAAGTCCAAAGAAGTCATGGCGATCTCTACTGCTCTAGCAAAGATAGCCTTCCATGGGTCAAACTCGAACCCAAAATCAAAGCCAGAATTTAGACCTAACAGAGGACAAGTCCAAAGTAGAGGTCATGTGACTCTAAAAGAACTTGAAGGAAAGGAATACCCATTCTCAGATTCTGAAGTTTCTGGAATTCTAGATCAGCTCCTTGAACAAAAGATAATCGAACTTCTAGTACCAAAAAGACCTGAGGAAGCTGCTAAGATCGATCATCCTAAATACTGTAAATTTCACAGAATTATTAGCCACCCAGTGGAAAAATGCTTCATCTTGAATTGTTCGTCTGGACAAAGAAAATAAGATCAAACTTGAAACCATAGAGAATCCAACAGCCGTCTGCTCGATGATTTTATTTAGATCATTTGATCCAATTCCCATTGCAAAGAAGAAGCAAATGTTTTTTGGTGTACGCAATCCCTGTAAATCCTCAGTTAAGGAGTTTGGACCTTAACTTCCGAAAGGAGCCATCCCAGTGAAGTTTGAAGTAGACGGAGAAATCACTATCACTTATGTCTATCCAGGGATGGATAGACCAAATGCACCCAATCTTCCAAACTTTTATGAAATTATGACACGTGACGAGATCGATAACGACTGGTCCACCTTCATAAAGGAGAAAGAGAAATACCGAATGCCAAACAAAATAGGTAAAATATTACATTCTGCGCCTCTTGCAGGAACAGAGCTGGAGGGATTGGGAACAAAAATTCAACCCAATAAAGAGGAAACATTAGAAGAAGATCGGGGGCATGGACACTTGTGAAAAGACGTCGTCGAAAGGCTCCACAACTCCTAAGTTCTAATGTTTGTGACAAGAAATTAAGACCAAAGAATAACCGAGGAAAAAATCTTGAAGCCAAACCAAGAATACCTACTAAGTCAACCGGGAGAGAAGCAGCTCCGCGCGTTCTTCCTACACTACCAACCCTGGGTGATTATTTTCCCAAGGGTTTCTTTGATAAGAATATCTCACCTCTAATGTAATCAGTGTAGAGGAGAAAAATGAAATGAAGAATGCATCAAGGCAGACTTCAAAATAGAAGAAAACTATCTCACGGCTTAACAATATTCCTAGCAATAGGAGTTTAACAGAGTCTCTCGGTCTTTCTTTCGATGATCAAATGGCTTTGATCGCAGCTTTAATCGATCCAGAAGAATACGAAAGCAAAGTTCGAAAACATATTTGATCCGCAACTCCATTCATATGGCCACCATAACATTCGACGATGAAGATTTACAATTGGGTTCTCGTCCACATAATAGGTCATTGTATGTCAGCGGTTATATTCGAGGATACAAGATAAATCGCATAATGATCGATTGTGGATCTGCTGTGAATATTATGCCGATCAAAACAATGAAGAAGGTTGGAATTAATGTTAGTGATCTGTCCAGAAACAAAATCATGATTCAAGGATTCAATCAGAAAGGTCAGCGAGTCATTGGCATGATTCGCTTGAAGCTACAAATAGGAGAGTTAATTGCCTTAGCTCTCTTCCATGTCATTGATGCTAAAACATCATATGAGTTACTCCTTGGACTTGTTTGGCTACATGAAACTGGAGTAATACCTTCCACCTGGGACCAATGCTTCAAATATAGTCGAGATGGAGAAGTTAAATGTGTGGTAGTTGAGTCTAAACCATTTCTTGAAGAAGAATCCCATTTTGCTGACGCCAAATTCTACATGGAAGATGAAGAGTGCAATTTTGCAGGGTGGACAATGTCTGGATTCAAAATCAAAGAAGATGCAAATGATCATGATACGTCTAGTGCTGTTCAATCTCATCAATTTATCAAAGGCAAGTCAAAATTTACATCCGAAGGATTCTCAAAAGGCAAAAAACCTCAAATAGAATCAACCAATTTTGAGGTATTGAAAAAAGAGTTAACTTTTCCAATACCTGGTATTCCAAAATTGCTTCTACCCCATCAACTCATAGCGGTCCGAGAGGAACATAAACCTACATTAGAGGCTTCGACATCTGTTCCAGACATATCAATGCTTTGTATTTCTAGCTCATCTAAACAAGAAGGAGCTCCTGAATCAAAACAGACTTTCAAAAGGATGTTACAATCCTCAAGTCAAAAAGTTGTTTGAAAATGTCGGGTTCGGAAAATGAGAGCCTCATAAATTAGGTGATCTTGACACTGTCCTTTCAGGTGGGCGTGTCCCTTCTAATTCTGATGAAACCCTGATGTCTCGACCCAGGTATTGTTTGGGATATGATCCTAATCCACCGAGGAAGATTAAGGTCACGAAAGTTTCCTCAAACCCCATCATGGTTCAAATTTATGAAGTTACAGAAGAGAAATCAGAACAACCGAGACCTTCAGTGTTCGATCGAATTGAAAATGAGAATGCTAGAGTTTCGGTGTTTACTTAAAAGGAGAACCTTCTCCAGTGGTCGATGTAAAAGGTAAAGTTTCTGTCTTTCAAAATTAAATGAAGATTCTTCTTCTTCTACCCAAATTGATAGGAATGTACAAGCTCCCCAAATATCATCACAAAGACAATCTGCATTTTCTCGATTTGGAATCAAAACTTTCAATCCGAGTCCGAAACCACAATGGTCAAGAAGAAGACAGCGACATCAAAAACTTCACTCGTCCCTAAAGGGTAATGAAGATAAGGAAGAAGTTTCTGCCAATCACATAGCCTTTGAAGAAGCTCCCGATTCAGACTCCGAGTCCGAAAATTCTGTCACAACAGATGAACTTGAACCAGCCCTGCCTACATTTGAAGAAGGTGGGCAAGCTATTGTGGATGACTTGAAATAATTGAACTTGGGGATCCACGATGACCTGAGACCAGTATTTGTAAGTGCCCTCCTCAGTCAAAAAGAGGAATCTAAGTACATTAGTTTGCTTCAGGAATACAAAGATGTGTTTGCGTGGTCTTACAAGGAAATGTTGGGGTTTGACCCTAAGGGTACATCATCTCGCAGTAAGACATGGAGTTTAACTAGTCAAACAACCTCAAAGAAGAATTCGACCAGAACTGATCCCTCAATTTGAAGTGGAGGTCAACAAACTTATTGAAGTTGGATTCATACACTAAGTGAAATACCCAACATGGATCGCGGATATTGTCCCTGTTAAAAAGAAGAACGGGCAATTAGGAATTTGCGTTGACTTTCGATATTTGAATTAAGCATGTCTGAAAGATGATTTTCCACTTTCGATAACAGAGTTGATGGTGGATGCAACTACCGGATATGAAGTCTTATCTTTCATGGACGGATTCTCCGGATACAACCAGATACAAATGAACCCAAAAGATGAGGAGCTCACATCATTTCGTACCCTTAAAGGCATATATTATTACAAAGTTATGCTTTTTGGATTGAAAAATGCGTGGGCAACCTACCCGAGGGCAATGCAGAAGATTTTCATTACATGCTGCATAAGAGCGTGGAATGTTATGTGGATGATCTTGTTGTCAAAACCAAAAGAAGTGACGATCATTTACAAGATTTACGGGATGTTTTCAAAAGACTTCGAAGACATCAACTGAAGATGAATCCATTGAAATGTGCATTTGGCGTCACCTCTGGAAAATTTCTCATCTTCGCTGTTCGACACCAGGCCATTGAAATAGATTAATCAACATGCCAGAGCTAAGAAATATATGTGAGTTGAAAAGTCTTCAAGGAAAACTTGCATACATTCGAAGATTTATCTCTAACTTGGCCAGACGATGTCATCCATTTAACAAATTGGTGAAGAAAGATGTACCATTTGAGTAGGACGACGCTTGTCAAAATGCTTTCCAAAGCATTAAGCAATATTTGTCACGTCCACTGGTACTCACAGCTCCAATTCCAGAAAAGCCACTGACTCTTTATGTTGCAGCACAAGAATATTCTTTAGGAGCACTTCTTGTCCAAGTTAACGATGAAGGGAAAGAGAATGAACTCTATTACTTAAGCCGGACACTAGTAGGCACTGAAATGAAGTATTCACCTATTGAAAAAATGTGCCTTGCATTAATCTTTGTAGCTAAAAAGTTGAGACATTATAATGCTATCACATACACATGATCAATCTCATTTCGAAGATTGATCCATTAAAGTACATAATGTCAAGGCCAATTCTCTCTGGCAGGATTGGAAAATGGGCACTACTATTGTCTGAGTTCAATATCAAATTCATTCCACAAAAGGCCATTAAAGGACAAGTTTTGGCAGATTTCCTAGCTGACCACCCAATTCCAGCGGAATGGGAACTTCAAGAAGACCTTCCCGATGAAGAAGTTCTATTCACTGAAGCCATACCATCATGGAGGGTATACTTCGACAGGGCAGCTCAAAGTTATGGTGCCGGAGTAGGAGTAGTCTTAGTCACTCCCCATGATCTTGTCTTGCCCAACACTTTTTACCTTAGCAGAGAAATGTTCAAACAACGTGGCGGAATATCAAGCCCTTATCCTTGGTTTAGAAGCAGCGTTAGATATAGATATCCACCAGCTGGAAGTCTTTGGAGATTCTAAATTGATAATCAACCAACTTTTAGCCGATTATGAAGTTCGAAATTCAGACCTGAAACCATATTATGAATATGCATAAATGCTTATGAGACGATTTGATTAAGTAAAAATTAAATTCGTCCCGAGAAGTGAAAACAGGGAAGCTGATGCCTTAGCTAATTTGGCTGCTGTTTTAGCTAGGTCAAATGAAGATTTCTCACACTTCATATCAATTGCTCAAAGATGGGTGCTTCCGTTGTTGCTACCCAATAATTTGGAAGAAAACAATAGTATCAAAGTACTCGAAAATGAGGAAAGAGAAGATTGGAGACAGCCGATAATCGATTTCCTTCAACATCAAAAGCTACCAGATAATCCACGACGAAAAACTGAAATCAAGAGGTGTGCCTCTCGCTTTATCTTTTATAAAGGAACACTTTATCAACGATCATTTGATGGAGTTTTCCTTCGATGCCTAATTGATGACGAAGCAACACATATCGTGGAAGAAGCCCACTCTGGAATTTGTGGTGCCCATTAGTTTGGACCTGAACTCCATTTTCGAATAAAAATGATGGGCTATTACTGGCCAACTATGGTAGAAGACTCCATAGATTATGTAAGAAAATGTGAAGCTTGCCAAGTCCATGCCAATTTCATCCATCAACCTTCGGAACCATTACATCCAACAGTAGCTTCATGGTCGTTTAATGCATGGGGTCTTGATGTAATTGGATCTATAACTCCGTAGTCATCATCCTCGTCGGGATCACTACTTCTCCAAGTGGGCCGAAGCCATACCATTGAAGGAAGTAAAGAAAGAGAATGTTGCAAATTTTATTCGTATCCAAATCATTTATTGATATGGTGTTCGGCATATCATAACTGATAATGGAAAACCATTCTGCAATAGCCACGTAAATAATTTATGTGCTAAGTTTGGGTTCAAATAGTGTAACTCGTCCATGTACAATGCGACAACTAACGGATTAGCAAAGGCGCTCAACAAAACACTATGTAGTATGCTAAAAAGGTTGTCTCCAAATCAAAAAGGGATTGACATGAGCTTATTGGCTTATTGAACTACTTATTGGACTCCAAATCCCGTCACTTCGAGTTGCCATCCAGGAAGGTTTGACAACTGAAGAAAATGCCCACCTTCGATTGGAAGAGCTAGAAGCTTTGGATGAGAAGAGGTTAGAAGCACAAATATATCTAGAGTGCTATCAAGCTCGAATGGTCAAGTCTTTCAACAAAAAGGTGCGATCAAGATCATTTCAAGTTGGAGATCTGATACTTTCCGTGCGCAGGCCAATCATAATCACAAGAAAAATAGGGGACAAGTTCCAACCTAAATGGTTACTCATGCATTCACTAACGGAGCGTACAAGATCATCGACAAAGATGGATTGCAAATCGGACCTATCAATGAAAAAATTTCAAAGCGTTTTTACACCTGAAGTTCTTTATTTTTAAATTTTTCATTGTACAAAAAAATTTATGTTCTTGTCATTAACTACGTTCGACTTGATCTCGTTTGGGTATGTAGGCAGCTTGAATAAATTATAAATTCAAGTTCAGTCACAACTAATAAATTCATTCAATTTGTTTACCGATTGCTGTAGTAAAAAAAACACAAGAAACATGAAAAAGAAAAGTTCATCCAAATAAAAAAATAACAAGTCAAAATTTATACAATATGATCTAAAAAAGGATAAGAAATTCATGACTTCATCGGGATCACTCTCCATTGATCACTCGCATGAAACTATCTTCAAGGGTCATCCTTAACTGGTCAATGGATGCTATGCTAGTGACATCTCTTGTCTGTGTTTCTTCCAATGCTACCTTCTTGGTTCCAATCATACTTTTCTCTTTTTCTTGGGCTTGACATTCATCACGAAGTTTATCTAGCTCAAAGGTTAGCTCACTAATTTTGCCTCTCAACGAAGAACATGTGGAATCCTTTACTTCCAGCTGAATGTTCAAAAGTTTCAACTCCTCAGCCTTTTCTTCAACGGTTGGACAATCCAAGTGTCGCTTTCTTTTAGATAAGTAAGAGTCAACTTTTTTCAGAAAAACATCCATGCTCTTCATCAAAGGCGCTAGATCTTTATGGAATGAGTTGGTAATCACGTTTTGAAGAATTAAGTTATTTTCATACCAAGATTGAATATTTGAGAATCCATACTTCAAAACATCTTTAAAACACTTTTGAAGGTAATTAGTCATATTGCAATTGAGAAATTGCTGATCTTGAAGCATGGATTCTCCAATATACAATTTTGGTGGGAAGAAAATAACTTAATTCTTCAAAACATGATTACCAACTCATTCCATACAGACCCAGTGCCTTTGATGAAGTGCATGGATGTGTTTCTGAAAAAAGTTGACTCTTACTTATCTGAAAGAAAGCAACACTTGGGTTGTCCAACCATTTCAAGTTCTGAACAAGTCACGTCTCGATAAATCAAATTTTCATCAAATTCTTGAAGACTAGGATCCAAGCCACATGGCCCGTCGTCTTCAAATATTTAGATCATTAATCAGAGGATTTTGCAATTACAAAAATGTCAACATCACTTGTATTTATCAAAATACAATTTGTAATGATTTCTGTATTTTAATACACGAGATTTCGTCGTACAAATTTCTTGGCACGCCCGGTGGGGCCTTCTTGTCCTCTCATCTTTTGATCTCAAAATCTTCAAATTTCAACTACTACATCAGCAATGGCAGGCGAAAAGACGAAACAAACTATGACTCATCTTGAAGAGACACTTGTCGAACTCTTCCATACAACCAGGGCCCGAACAAAAATTGGGAAAACTCAACTGGTCACACCGCCGAAGAAGTTCTCCAACAAAGGCAAAGTGAAAATTGCCTTAAAAAAGCCAAACTCTCATTCAATAGAAAAAACCATGAGTTCAGCGAAAAGTTCTCGTTTGGGCTCCATTTCCAGTGGTAGATCCTTGTCTGGATCCCCTCATGCCACTTCTCAGCAAAAGTGGGAAGATGATGTCTCATTTGAAGAATCACTTGAGCCAGTGATGGTCACAGAAGCGGCATCGGGCTCAAATGACCGAATTTAACAAATGGCTTTAGCCATTGAAAAGTTAATAAAGTCATTGGAAGACAAATATGCACAGATTGCTACACTCACACATAGGCTAGAGTCGCAAAATTCATCGACTAAAGAAGATCAGAAAAATTTAGGATATTCCAAGGCCAAAGAGTTAGAAGTCCAAGAGCGCCAACAAAAGTAAGATATGCATGATCGGATAGTTGTTCAAAACGTGTTGCGTGACACCACTCAACTCTTCGTTGGCTCTCTGTCCATCCAACAACTTCAACATATGATTGCAGACACCATTCGTGCCTAGTATAGTGGTTCATTACAATCTTCACTAGTGTATACCAAGCCCTATAGTCGTCGAATCGACTAAATAAAGATGTCACTCGTTTATAAACCTCTAAAATTTCAGTATTTTTATGGAAAAGGAAATCCAAAGCAACATATTGCCCATTTTATTGAGACATGTAACATGCAGGTACTTACAATGACACTATGGTGAAGCAGTTTGTACGCTCCCTCAAAGATTCTACATTTGAATGGTACACGGACTTACCGACATGGTCAATTGACAATTGGGATCAGCTTGAGCGAGAGTTCCTAACACGCTTCTACAACACCCGATGAACGGCCAGCCTTCCAGAACTTGCTCGAACAAAACAAAGTAAGGAAGAGCCCGTTGTGGAGTACATTGAATGCTGGAGGAACCTCGTACTTAATTGCAAAGAACGAATAAGCGAAACATCTTCCATCGACATGTGTGTACAAGGCATGCATTAGGGATTACTCTATAATCTCCAAGCAAACATGCCTCACTCATTCGAAGAATTGGCGACATGTGCTCATGACTTGGAGCTTCAAATTGCCAGGCATGGGAGTTACTTATCAAGTGATCCACGTGACAAGAAAGATCCTAAGAAGGAGATAAGGAAAGACACCAAGGCAAGTAAGTCCAAAGAAGCTATGGCGATTTCTACTGCTCCTGCAAAGATAGCCTTCCAAGGGTCAAGCTCGAATCCAAAACGAAAGCCGGAATTCAAACCTAATAGAGGACAAATCCAAAGCAGAGGTCATGTGACTCTAAAAGAACTTGAAGGAAGTACCCATTCTTAGATTCTGAAGTTTCTGGAATTCTGGATCAGCTCCTTGAACAGAAGATAATCGAACTTCTAGTACCAAAAAGACTCGAGGAAGCTGGTAAGATCAATCATCCTAAATACTGTAAATTTCACAGAATCATTAGCCACCCAGTGGAGAAATGCTTCGTCTTGAAATATCTCATTGCTCGTCTAGACAAAGAAAATAAAATCAAACTTGAAACCGGAGAGAATCCAACAGCCGTCTGCTCGATGGTTTCATTTGGATCATTTGATCCAATTTCCATTGCAGAGAAGAAACAAACGTTTTTTGGTGTACGCGATGCCTGTAAATCCTCAGTTAAGGAGTTTTGACCCCAACTTTTGAAAGGAGCCATCCCAGTGAAGTTTGAGGTAGACAGAGAAATCACTATCAGTTACGTCCATCCAGGGATGGATAGACCAAATGCACCCAATCGTCCAACCTTTTATGAAATTATGACGAGTGACTTGGATATTTGGGATTCTGACTCAGAATCTGAAGACGAGATCGGTGACTGCTAGTCCATCTTCATAAAGAAGAAAGAGAAATACCAAATGTCAAACAAAATAGGTAAAATATTACATTCTGCGCCTCTTGCAAGAACAGAGTTGGAGGGATTGGGAACAAAAATTCAACCCAATAAAGAAGAAACATTAGAAGAAGAGCAGGGGGCGTGGACATTTGTGAAAAGACGTCGTCGAAAGGCTCCACAACTCCCAAGTTCTAATGTTTGTGACAAGAAATCAAGACCAAAGAACAACCGAGGAAAAAAGCCTAAAGCCAAGCCAAGAATACCTACTAAGTCAATCGGGAAAGAAGCAGCTCCACACGTCCTTCCTAGACTTCCAACCCTGGGTGATTATTTTCCCAAGGTTTTCTTTGATAAAGAATATCTCACCTCCAATGTAATCAGTGTAGAGGAGAAAAATGAAATGAAGAACGCATCAAGACAGACTTTAAAAGAGAAGAAAACTATCTCATGATTTAACAATATTCCTGCCAATACGAGTCTAGCAGAGTCTCTCAGTCTTCTTTTCGATGATCGAATGACTTTTATCACAGCTTTAATCGATCCAGAAGAATACAAAGGCAAAGTTCTAAAACATATTGGATCCGCAACTCCTCAGGACTGTATGGCCGCCATAACATTCGACAGTGAAGATTTACAATTAGATTTTCGTCCACATAGTGGTATGTCAGTGGTTATATTCGAGGATACAAGATAAATTGCATAATGATCGATTGTGAATCTACAGTGAATATTATGTTGGAATTAATGTTGGTGATCTGTCCAGAAGCAAAATCATGATTCAAGGATTGAATCAGACAGATCAACGAGCCATTGGCATGATTCACTTGAAGCTACAAATTAGAGAGTTAATCTCCTCAGCTCTCTTCCATGTCATTGATGCTAAAACATCATATGAGCTACTCCTTGGATGTGTTTGATTGGATGTGTTTGACTACATGAAACTGAAGTGGAACCTTCCACTTGGCACCAATGCTTCAAATATAGCCGAGATGGAAAAGTTAAATGTGTGGTAGCTGAGTCTAAATCATTCCTTGAAGAAGAATCCCATTTTGCTAATGCCAAATTCTACATGGAAGATGAAGAGTGCAATTCTGCAGGGTTGCAATGTCTGGATTCAAAATCAAAGAAGATGCAAATGATCATGATACGTCTAGTGCTGTTCAATCTCGTCAATTTATCAAAGGCAAGTCAAAATTTACATCCGAAGGATTCTCAAAAGGCAAAAACCCTCAAATAGAATCAACCGATTTTGAGGTATTGAAAAAAGAGTTAACTCTTCCAATAGTATTCCAAAATTACTTTTACCCCATCAACTCATGGCGGTCCGAGAGGAACATAAACCTACATCAGATGCTTCGACATCCGTTCCAGACATATTTTTATATTTCTAGCTCATCCAAACATGAAGGAGTTCCTGAATCAAAATAGACTTTCAAAGGATGTTACAATCCTCAAGTCAAAAAGTTGTTTGAAAATGCCGAGTTCAGAAAAGGAGAGCCTCGTAACTTAGGTGATCTTGACACTGTCCTTTCTGGTGGGCGTGTCCCTTCTAATTCTGATGGAGCCTTGATGTCTCGACCCAGGTATGGCTTGGGATATGATCCTAATCCACTAAGGAAGATTAAGGTCAAGAAGGTTTCCTCAAACCCCATCATGGTACAAATTTATGAAGTTGCAGAAGAGAAACCAGAACAACCGAGACCTTCAGTGTTCAATCGAATTGAAAATGAGAATGCTAGAGTTTCGGTGTTTACAAGGTTAAAAGGAGAACCCTCTTTAGTGGTCGATGTAAAAGGTAAAGTTTCTGTCTTTCAAAGATTAAATGAAGATTTTTCTTCTTCTACCCAGATTGATAGGAATGTAAAAACTCCCCAAATGTCATCCTAAAGACAATCTGCATTTTCTCAACTTGGAATCAAAACTTCCAATCCGAGTCTTAAATATGTTTTTTTTTATTTCTTAAATATTTTGTTTCTTTTCCAACGCAACAATCTCAAATATTCTCCTAACTTAAAAAACTCAGAAAGCTTGATCATAAGACAACAAAAGGTTGAATTGACATAAATTATACAACATTGAGTTGGTGAAATTACAAGTCATTGTATTGATTCGTTAGAAAATATAATTATTGAGCACATTTCTCAACTTTTGTAAATGGAATGTTCATATTGCAATTGAAATGAGTTCAACTTATTGATTTTCGGAGCATGGATGGGTCATGACTACGTATACTTGTCTTTATAGACAGAACGACACAAGTGTTGTTTAACAGCTTTAATATCATTCTATTTATTTCATAAATATTTTGTTTCTTTTCCAACGCAACGACATCAAACTTGGATCCACTAACTTAAGAAAGTTAGAAAGGTTGATCACATAACAAAGAACAGTTGAATTGATATAAGTATACAATATTGAGTTGGTGAAATTATAAGTTATTGTATTGATTCATTAGAAAATATAATTAATGAGCACATCTCTCAATTTTTGTAAACATCATATCCATATTGCAGTTGAAATGAGTTTTGGGGCATGGATGGATCGTAGCTGCCTATATTTATATTTATAGATAGAACGACAGAAGTGTCATTTTCTTTACAATAACGGCACAAGTGCTGTTCTCATCAAAAAATTATGTTTAGATAACGGCACTTGTATCGTTCTTTTAGAAGTTTTCATCTTAGTACTGGCACAAGTGACGTTCTCAATGACCTTTTCATCCTCTAAACGGCACTTGTGCTATTCTCTTAGAACTTGTCATCTCAATATCGGCACAAGTGATTCTATTATTTTCAACAAAATATAAGTAATTAGCATATCTCTTAATTTTTTTAAATGCCATAACTTGCAAGTTTAATGGATTCAACTTATTATTTTACGAGGCGAGGACGGGTCGTGGTTGCTTTAAACTCATAATGATAAACAGAACGGCGCAAGAGCCATTCTGTTGATTTCTCCTTTATTTTCATTTGTTTTCAACGCAACGACCTTTAGATTTGGGCACCCTATGTTGTGCAGTTTTTATAGTGATAATAGAAGTTTATATTTATGTATGTCACTTGTACCGTTCTCTTATAATTTCTCATCTCAATAACGGCACTGATACCGTTCTTATGGACTTTTTAACTATTGTACAGCACTTGTGCCATTTTCATGGACACTTGTAAATCAAATATAGTGATAGTTGCGCCGTTCTCATAAATGTTTTCATTTCAATCATGATACAAGTGTCATTCTCATAGACAAGTGATGTTCTCGTCTTAGTAACGACACAAGTGTCGTTCTCATGGACAAGTAAAATTATAATCATAATGGCGGTATGCCATTATTGGGATGCTAGACTAACAATTAATGAGCATATTTCTCAACTCATATTTATAGATAGAACGACGGAAGGGTCGTTTTCATTTTAGCGACGGCTCTTGTGCCAATCTATTAATTTTTCCTATATTTTGATTTTATTCCAGTACAACAATTTCATATATTGGACCCCCTAATGAATCATGAACATTATCATCTGAGTAATGATGTTTGCTTCGTTCTCATGAAATTTTGTAACAAACAGGAAAACACTTATATCGTTGTCATCTCTCTCTTATAAGTTCAGTAATGGCACTTTTATCATTTTCATAGATGCTTCTATTTCTAATAACGTAACATGTGTCATTATCATGAAACAATAACAAAGTAGAAATAGATGTATAATTAAAACGCAAATATTTAATTTAAAAGACATTAACAAAAATGTAGGAAAAATCAACAGAACAGCACAAGTGCCATTATTACCCTTATGCCATTATGGGGTTGTTTAAGCCCCCTTTTTTTTTCAACAAACGAATTTTGTAATAGTATTGTAATGGGGAATGTAAGGTTAAAAAATAAGAAAATGTTTTGAGTTTGTATGTAATATTATTTTATTGATGAACATATTATTAAAATGGGATTAAATTACTGTTCAAGAATGTATTTTGATGAAAAATGAGGCTCAAACAAAGACTATACGGGTTAACATGAGTAAAATCAGCTACGTCTAATCTATGTTTTGAGAACTAATAGTGGAACTCATTTACGTTATTTATGACATTGTCAAACTTTCTATATTACATATGTTAGGGAGTCTATTATTAAATGTTGTTTTGTTGAAAAAATCGGATGTTGGCGAAAATTTCATAATGACTCAAGTGTCGTTACTGAACAAGAAAATGACACTTGTGCTGTTATGTGTATAAATATGAGTATAAGTACTCACAATCCATTCTTTTCCTAAAAAATAATAACTGGAACTTGTTTATATTGTAATATACATGACATGTACAAAAATTGATAGACATGTCTATTAACTATTAACACATATAAGTTTGATAACTTGTATTTTCACCATCTCAATAATATACAAATTATGTCGTTTTAATCGTTCTTTGTAACTAGTCAATTTTTTGTGTTATATACATTAATGAGTCCATTATTAGAGTCATTTCGTTGAAAAAATTAAACTACAATAGATAAGGACTGTAGTGTCGTTTTACTTTACAGATAACGGTTGGAGTGGTATTCTATATTTCAGATAGTAATTGTAGTGTTATTATATCCAATGGTAGCAAATAACACAAAAAACACGCTATATACGCAAACAATACTAACTAAATATTATTTAATACTATATTTAATAATAAAAATACAACGTAGATGGGATTTCTAAGAGTATCTTTCCTCTTTCTTTCTATGTAAATGCATGCTAACCAAACTCTTGTTCAAATATGATTGAAGAGAAGAAAATAGGGAATATAATTTTGAGAATTTAAAATTGAAGAAGATGAACATGAGAAGAAGATGTTATTTTCAAAAAAGAAAAAGAAAAAAAGAAATTAAGGTTCTAAGGTGCATTTGAAGGAAAAATGACGAAATGAAATGAGAAAAATTGGAACACATTAAATTAACAACTAAATGAGAATTTTGTCATTTTGCCAATTAAAATATCTTACATTTTTTTTTGTTTTTATTATTGGTCAAATGTCATTTCATCAAATACATTGTTTAGTTGGGTCAAATGGCCAAATTCCCCAAAATCTTTTACCATAAGCTGTGGTATTGGTTACTGGTTGTTCTAAAGGAGATTATGCTCTCAATTCCAATTTCAGCATGGAACCTAAAGCAACTAAAGATGATTCAGAAAATCTAAATCAACTGAACAATTGCAGAAAGATTGGAAAACAACAGACGAATTTTTAAATTGTGAAATTAAAAAAAATAAGAGTTGGGCTGGTATGATTGAAGAAGATAGGAAGAACTGCAAATTTGGAATGGTAGTTTCCCAAGAAAAGATAGGAATTTTTTTTTCACTTTTTATTTTTTTCCAAATGGTTGCTTTTGGAGATGGAATTCGAGGGAAGAATGAGACTTTGAGGCTGGATATTAGGAGTGACAAAAAGATGGAAAACATTGGAATTTGACTGAGGAGTTGGATTGGGATTTGACTGATATGGTTGAAGTGGATGAGGAAGAATAAAAATTTCTGTTTTCCACATGTAGCCCTCGTGTGACCCCATTTTGTACAAATAAAAATGGGTGAAATAGTATTTTTTTTTTTTTAAATGAGTGATTGTAAAGGTAGGAAAGTTTTTGGTTCATGAGTGATATTATTTTATGAGAAATTGTGTGGTTAAAAATAAGAAAGAAAAAAAAGAAATATAATGAAATAAAAATTAATGGGGGCCAAACCTCCTAGTATTTTCCATCCACTTGGAGTGACGGAAGTTAAATGATGGTTGATGGAGTATTTATATGAAAAAATAAGTGATTATTGGATAACCTGTTAAAGATCAGCGAGTAAATAGTAACAAATCTAAAGTTGAGTGAAAGATGATTAAATTTATTCTAGAACAAACACTGTCAAAACAACACATCAGGCGATTCATATTCTTCCACGTGTTCTCTCTTACACACGGCAAATTTCTATTCGTTATACTTTCCACTTCGCTTTCCTTTAGTAGCATATAATCTCCCATTTCCACCCAATTTCACACTCTGAAGCTTCCAGTTGGTTCAAAAATGGTGAACCCGAATACCCTATTCTGGTTCGGGATATTCCTATCCCTATTTATGCTAAATGCTGTTCAATCTCAATCGGCAGTTGCTCGTATAGATTTGGGATCCGAATGGCTGAAAGTCGCCGTGGTCAACTTGAAACAAGGTCAGGCGTCGATTTCGATTGCAATCAACGAAATGTCGAAACGTAAACCCCTTTCTCTCGTCGCTTTTCATGCGAATTCATGATTAATTGGCGAGGAATCGCTTGGTCTCCTTGCGCGTTACCCCACCAAAGTTCATTCCCACTTCTCGATTCTACTCTCAAAACCCTTTAACTACACGCAAAAGTTTCTCCAGACCCTGTATCTTAGTTACGACATTACCCCGGATGAAACCCGGGACGTTGCGGTCTATAGAACGGAAGGAGAGGGTGGAGAATTTCATAACTTTACGGCTGAGGAATTGGTGTTGATGATATTGAAGTATACAATGGGGCTTGCGGAGAATCATGCAAGGAGTAGTGTTAAGGATTTGGTCATGGATGAGAGGAGGGGGCTGCTGACGGCCGCCGACTTAGCAGGAATCAATGTCTTGGCTTTAGTTAATGAGCATTAGGGGTAGCCTTGCAGTATGGGATTGATAAGGATTTTTCGAATGGTTCGAGTCATGTGATGTTCCATGACATGGGGGCAAGCAGTGCTTATGCTGTTTTGGTTTATTTCTCTGCTTATAATGCAAAAGAATTTGGGAAGACCACATCCGTTAATCAATTCCAGGTGAGTTCTTTCATGTATTTTTATTCAATTTTTGTACTTCAAATTTACATTTTTTTAGCATTCTTTATGTCATCTATTTAATTAAACGGACATGTGTTACCAATTTACTTTGAGGATGACCAACTTACTTGAGGATAACACGTACTTGAGTAAATTTCACCCAAAATTGAGCTTCCATTCAACCTAATTGCTGGCCAAGCTAATATAAGTTTGGTCCTATTTTGGTTTAAAATGAATAGGAGCTAACCCAAGACCCATTTCATATTGAATTGCAGTTATTTTCTATCTGTCACAGTAGATGTTTTACATTCTGTAAGTTGTTCCAGGTGAAAGATGTTAGATGGGATGCAGAACTTGGAGGTCAAAAGATGGAACTGCGGCTGGTGGAGTACTTTGCAGATGAGTTCAACAAACGACTTGGGAATGGGGTTGACATCAGAAACAATGTGAAGGCAATGTCCAAATTGAAGAAACAAGTTAAGCATACCAAAGAAATTCTTAGTGCCAATACAATGGCCCCAATCTCTGTTGAATCTCTTTATGATGAGTGTGACTTTAGGTAAAATCAAGCAAAATTTCAAATTTAATATTTATAGTCTGATTTTCCTAATTTCCTATCCTATACTACTTAGCAAGATTCTTTTCTAATGAAAATAGCTCTTCATATTTTATTCATCGTATTATGTGCCAAACATTTGGATCATTATTGAACTACAAGAGCCAGTGGTAGAAATTTGAGTATGTGAACAAATGACTCTCAAAAACATACAGTCGCTTTCACGATCAAGTATTTCCAAAGTCAACTTTTTTGGTCTCATAGCATTGAAAGAACTGTTGTCACTAGCTTCATAAAAGTAATAAAAATTGAATAAAAGCTTTTGCTGATCTGATCTGCTACATAGCTAGAAGTTAGCACGGCTATTCCTGCTAGCACTTTTTTTTTGTCATAAGCTTGAACTTTTGAGGATGATGATGATTGGCGGTTAAGGTAAATTCTGGCAACAAATTCCTCTCTGTAGAAGGCATTTATTTTTATTGTTGTTTATTTGCTTATTATGTGAAATCAGTTGTGTACAAATTTCTTGTTAATAGTACTTTAAAGAAATTAAGCACATGTTTGGGTTCTTTGTAATGGGTCAAATCACTTTTATCCACACACTTTATAGAACCCACAAATGCTACCAAATTATCCACCAAAAGTTTATATATTAATCTGTTTATAAATGCTTCCCAAACATGTGCTAAAGTACATATAAACCACTGTTAGCTTTTCGGCTAAACTTATGTTTCAATTGTTATATGGTTGTTTTTATGAACAATTGAAATTTTGATAACTGCCCTACACAAGTAAAATTGCACCTTTGCTTTTGATATAGTTTAGATTATTTTCTCTATATGAGATCCGAAATACAATAACCAGCTGTTTGACAATCTCAATGTGTTTCAACAGAAGGAGGTAAAGAAAACTGAGACAATCTCTCTATACCATTTGATGAACATATGGGGTGAACGAAAGCATGTTCTTGGTGGAAAGTGGAAACTTATTTTAGTGAGAAGGAGATTGCTCCTTGTAACCTTAATTGAGTATTTTGTGCATATGCTTGAGTTAGTGAAAATTTTAAATGTTCATAAATGTGGAACTTCATTTTTAGCCACTTAACCAAGTGTAGTTAATCTCTTTGGTGTCATGTGCTTGCTTTTATTAAAATAGTTAGACAAATGGTTGAATTTATGAGCATTAAGTAATATGAGGTGGAGCATCCAATGAACTATATACAATTACCCTTTGGATGAGTACAGCCTGAGATGTGAACTGTATGTTTTATTGATTTTTTTCAAAAGACTAGTTCTACTATTCAACAGTCCACGAATGCTTCCTTTTCCTAATATTACCTTTCACCAATGACCTGGATTCTCCCCCTTTCATGTCTCTCTGTGTGAGCATGTGTTCACATGTTGGACAGAGGGAGAGCAATATCTAGTTACTGTCTGTCCTGTGATTCTAGCCCTAGATTTGTATGACGTATTGGTCCCATTTGCCGCCATCGAGATTTTTGTGACATGTAATGAGTGATCTGTTTGTCAGCATGTTGAGGCTTCCTCTGTTCTGGAAAATGCTTTTTTCTGAGATGCACACAAACCCAATCTCCAGGCTTAAATGTAACGCGTCTTCTTCCTTTATTTGCTTTTGATGCAATCATCTTTCCTTTCTCTTCGATCTGCATCCTGATCTTTTCATGGAGTATTTTACCATCTCGGCTTTTCGTTTCCCATCCAATCTACCTCGTTCATGCACAGGCAAAAGCATTAAATCCATAGGTGTTAGTGGATTAAAACCATAAACAATTTCAAAAGGAGAAAACGAAGTAGTAGAATGTATAGCTCGATTATATGCAAACTCTATAAACGGTAAACACTCTTCCCATGATTTCAGATTTTTATTGATTACTGTTCTAAGTAGTTGAGTCATAGTTCGATTAACTACCTCAGTTTGTCCATCTGTTGGTGGGTGACAAGTTGTAGAAAATAATAACTTAGTTCCTAACTTACTCCACAGAACACGCTAAAAATGACTCAAAAACTTCACGTCCCTATCAGACACTATACTTTTAGGTACTCCATGTAAACTTACTATTTTCCTAAAGAATAAGTCTGCAATATTAGTAGCATCGTCAGTTTTATGACATGGTATGAAGTGCGCCATCTTACTAAACCTATCGACCACTACAAATATTAAATCCCGGCCCCTTTTTGTCCTAGGCAAACCTAACACAAAGTCCATAGATATGTCTACCCAAGATTCATTAGGTACAAGCAAAGGAGTATACAAAACATGGGATTGAACTTTAGACTAAGCCTTTTTACAAGTTATGCACTTTCCACATATTTGTTCTACGTCATGTCGCATTTTAGGCCAATAAAAATGTTCCCCTAACATGTCTAAAGTCTTTTGAACCCCGAAGTGTCCCATTAAACCACCCCCATGTGCTTTCCTTACCAATAATTCACGCAAAGAACAATTAGGAATGCACAACTTATCTTCTCTAAACAAATATCCTTCATGCCTATAGAATTTATCAAATGCACCTTTGTCACATGAAGCATAAATACTAGAAAAATCACAATCAGATTCATACATGCCCTTATTATGCTCGAAACCAAGTAATTTAGTACTTAATAAATTTAAAAGCACGTACCTTCACGACAACACATCAGCAACTATATTTTCGTTACCTTGTTTGTACTTGATGACGTAGGGAAATGTCTCGATAAACTCCACCCATCTCGCATGTCTTTTGTTCAACTTACCTTGACCTCGCAAATGCTTTAAAGATTCATGATCGGTGTGTATCACGAATTCCTTTGGCCATAAGTAGTGCTGCCAAGTCTCCAATACTTGAACAAGTGAATACATTTCCTTGTCATATGTTGGATAATTCAATGCTGCCCTACTCAACTTTTCGCTAAAGTAAGCAATAGGTCTCCTTTCCTGCATTAACACTGCTCCTATACCTATTCCTGAAGCATCACACTCAACCTCAAATGTTTTATCAAAATTTGGTAATGCCAAAACAGGTGCTTTACATAACTTATTCTTAATTATGTTAAATGCAATTTCTTGAGATTCTCCCCAATGAAAACCTACACTCATCTTTACTATTTCAGTCAACGGTGTGGTGATGGTGCTAAAATCTCTTATAAATCGCCTATAAAAACTAGCCAATCCATGAAAACTCCTAACTTCAGTTATAGTCTTAGGTGTTGGCCATTCCTTTATAGCTTTTATCTTTTCTTCATCGACTTCCACCCCGTTAGCACTAACCACAAATCCTAGGAAAACAACTCTATCCATGCAAAATGTGCACTTTTTGAAATTAGCATATAGTTGTTCCTTTCGCAACACAACAAGCACACAATTTAAATGTTCTAAATTCTCATCTAGATTTTTCCTATAGATTAAGATGTCATCAAAATAAACTACAACAAATTTTCTAATAAAAGCATGCAAAACATGGTTCATTAAACGCATAAAAGTGCTTGGTGCATTAGTGAGTCCAAACGGCATAACTAACCATTCATACAATCCATACTTAGTCTTAAACGCCGTTTTTCATTCATCACCCTCCCGCATGCGAATTTGATGATACCCACTCTTAAGATCAATCTTATTAAAAATGCGAGCACCATGTAACTCATCAAGCATATCATCTAGCCTAGGTATTGGGTGACGATACTTTACCGTGATATTGTTGATAGCTCGACAATCCACGCACATTCTCCAAGTCCCGTCCTTCTTAGGCACGAGCAAAGCAGGTACAGCACATGGACTCATGCTCTCCCTGACATAACCTCTGCTCATCAACTCCTCCACTTGCTTTTGAAGCTCCTTCGTCTCCTCGGGATTGCTTCGGTAAGTTGGTCGATTCGGTATGACAGCTCTGGGTACAAAGTCAATCTAGTGCTCGATGCCTCTGATTGGTAGTAATCCACTTGGCATCTCCTCAGGACACACATCGTCGAACTCCTGCAATAAAGACTTAACCAAACCAGGGAGGGATGTGTTAGAATCCTCAAAATTGAAGAGGGACTCCTTGTACACTAACAATATCATTTGCCTATTATCGCTCATAGCCTTTTTCAACTCACTCTCTTTTACATAGAAGTTGACCTTTGGCTTTTCTCTCTGTTCAGCTGACTCTTTTTCTCTCCTCTCAACTGACTCTTTTTCTCTCCGCTCTTGTGGCTTCTCTCTCTTTTCTCCACTCTCAGCCACCTCACTATTTTCTCTCTTATTGATGGTTTCACTATTACCTCTCCTTTTTCTCGACTCTCTTATTCTCTCGTCTTTCTCACTTTTCAGCTTGATTTGATCTCCATACACTTGTGCCGATGTTAACGGTGCAAGAGTAATAGTCTTCCCATCCTTGACAAAGCTATAACGATTCCTATAACCATCATGTGTGACCCTTCTATCATATTGCCATGGTCTTCCTAACAAGATATGACCCACATGCATATGCACCACATCACATACTACTTTGTCACTGTAACTCCCAATTGAGAAATTAATTAAAACTCTTTTATTCACCCTAACTTCCCCACTTTCATTCAACCATTGCAACTTATAAGGTCTAGGGTGTCTTAACAATGCTAGTCCTAATTTCTCAACTAAAGTTGTCCTAGCTACATTCGTGCAACTCCCACCATCAATAATTATACTACATACCTTATCATTGACGTAACAATGTGTGTGGAATATATTTTCTCGCTGTTGCTCCGAATCATCCACTTTGACTTGAGTGTTAAGAGCTCTCCTTAACACCAACGATTTCCCAACAGCAAACTCCAATTTTTCTTCTTCTTCAACATCCTCCAATGCAGGCATGTCCTCAAACTCTCCTTCACTTTCACTCACCACCTCTCCATTATCCAACAAAACCATTACCCGTTTATTTGGGCATTGAGAAGCAATGTCCCTGACCCCAAGCATCTGAACACTTGATGTCTCGATTCCTTGATGGTTGTGAATTTGTTTTGGGTACTGTTTTGCTAGCACTTTCTTCTTTCCCTTTCTGCCACTCATTCCTACCTTTAGGTACTGTTTTATCACCTTTGTTGTTATTGTTCTACCCTGGCTTCCAAGATGGATTAACACTCGAAGTTCCTAACGGCTGCCTAGCTGCCCATTTCCTCTTCAGTTGTCTCTCTACCTTCATAGCCACATGCAACATGTCTTCCAACTCCACATAATGTTGCAACTCCACTACATTGGCAATTTCCCTATTCAACCCATTCAAGAATCGTGCCATGGTAGCCTCCCGATCCTCCACCACATTGGCCCTAATCATGAGTATTTCCATCTCCTTATGATAGTCCTCTACACTTTTTGACCCTTGATATAGACTTTGCAGTTTTTGATGGATCTCTCGATAATAGTGGCTAGGAACAAACCTCTTTCTCATCAATGACTTCAATTCCTCCCAAGTGCTGATTGGTCTTCCCCCACTCCTACGTTGTGAAGTAATCACTTGATCCCACCATGAAATTGCATAGTCACTGAACTCCAAAACTGCTAACTTCACCTTTTTTCTCCTCCGAGTAGTTATAACACTCGAAGATCATTTCAACCTTCTTTTCCCACTCCAGGTATGCCTCAGGATCACTCCTTCCCTTGAATGAAGGAACTGTCATTTTTATATTTCCCAAGTTTCCACCCAACTCCTCCCCGCGATCATTCCGACCCCGTCTATTGAACCTATCGCCTCTATTCCTCATCCTTCCCATCTCAACACCGTGAAATTCATCTTCGCCCATGTCACTCCCATATCCATACTCCTCTCGCCTTTCCCTCCTAGGCTCCCATCTATCCGGTCCTCTGGTATTGGATACATCCACTCGATGCCCCCGACTAAGATTAGCCACCGATGTATCTAATCTATTCATCCAAGCCTCCTGCTTCTCCAACCTATCTCTCACATCTCCAAACGCCCTCTCAAACCTTTGCACTAAATCCTCCGATGCATTGCTATTATTGTCTTGTTGGCTTGAGTTTGATTTTACCCTTTCTGACATCCTAACACTAAAATCTTATTTTACTGCCTCACCAAAAGTCACTAGGAACACACACAAGGCTTTTACCCTCTATTAAGCTCACCTCTCTGCCTTTTACCACTCAGTTCTTTCAACAATTGCTTCTAGGAACAATCAATAAACTCAATCAATCAATCAATTCGTGTAGAATTCTCCAAACCGGATGTGACTCAATAACTGTAACAAAGGACTCAAAGAAAACTTTTAAAACTTGATTTAAATTGAAGGAATGGAATGATTCAATGTGTCCAAGTAATTTAGAAACGATAATGAATAATAAAATTTGGTATTCGACGGATCAATAATATTTAACAATTTTTTTTAACTGTACGGATAAACAGTAATTTTTTTTAGATCTGGAAATCAATAACAAAATCAACAAAGAAAATGAAAACTGATTTGGGCGAAAATTGAGCCTAGAAACGAAATTTGAAGTTTTTTGATGAAAATTTTGGATCAAAGAATCAAGAAAACTGTCTGAACACAAGGAATTGAAAAAAATTAGAAAACAAAGGATATAACCTGATTAAATTGGAGCCAAAGTTCTGATACCAACTAATGCGAACCCCGTAGCAATGGAAACTACGAAACCCACAATGAGATTGATGCGAAACCCAAGAACGCCAATACTAACCTGGTTTTGGATCTTGAACCCCAAGAATTGAACTAAGAAACCCTAGATTAGCGAAGAACCTAAAATCCTTTGAATTACAATTAAAAGAACCCACAATCCGATTGATTAGAACGCCACAAGAAGTTGAATCTGGATAAGTTCCAATATTGTTCAAGAAGAACAATAAATTGAAAGAAGAAATTTCTCTCTCTATAATATTAATTCAAAAGTCAAAAGTTCAAAGTTATTACCATGAAAAGTAATCTCCTATTTATACTAATGAATAAAAACGTCCAAAACCATCAAATTATGGTAATAATTTGATTTCATAAGAATTCTATCGAAACTATGAAATTCAGCCAAAAATAGAAAATTCGCCAATTTTTTTGGCTTGTGCGGCCGCATGGTGTAAATCCATGCGGTCGCATGGTTCATCAAGAAAAACAATTTTTACTTTCGGTATGCATGTGTGCGGCCGCATGGAGTTTTGCCTATGCGGCCGCATGGTGTTGTTTTCTGCCTCCGCTTTCGTCGCTTGATAACAAATTGATCCAAGTTGATTCGACCTTCGACCCGAATATGAAAGTTGCTCCATTTTGAGTCCCGAACATGGTTCCATCAATGGTTTCTTGAACGAGCAATCCCATCGCTTGTTTCACTTGCTTTGCCCTTGATCGGATCATTGGTCCGCCATCGACTATCAGGGGGTCTCGTCTCGCACTTGCCTTCGTCGGGCTCGACTCTTGGATCATATCAGACCTCCTCTCAAAAAGATCAAAATGCTGGAGAATCGGACTATTCAGCAACTGACAAAAACGATGAATCCGATGATCATGATGAGTTGTTAAACGACTTGTAGATTCTCGTGCTAGGATAAGTATGTAACGGCAATGATAAAAGTAGAAAGAGCGCTAGAAATTCCCATATGGTTAGGAAAAATAGAGTCGAGCCCAGTGTTTGATGGTTGTCTTTCTCCTGCCATCCTTGGGATTATTTTCCCTTTCACTACGGACTCGATGAATACATTTTTTGGTAATTTTGATACTTGATAGTTTATTATATTGTAATATTTAACCCGCCCTGAACGGTGGGTGTACATTCATGAGCCATTTTTTGGCCGCTAAAAGAATTTTGGTTGGTCTGTTCTTGATTTGCACTTTTTGACATTTGAATGACAACTAGACTAAAATCATGATGGTTTTCATTACATGAATATAATGCTATTTTCAAAATTTACAACTTTGGGATTGAAAGTTGAGTTTGCATGTTTGAGTTTTGTTCATAAAAAGTTTAGAACTAATAATTCTATGAAATGAGTGGTTGATCAGTGTGCGGTAGAACCAATCGGTTTGGTTTCGATTCCTCAACCAAATGGGTCGATTTTGGGACAATGTATCTGGAACCGATTGGTTCTAGTCCGGTTCTCAGTACTGCCTTAATAATCAATAGTAAATTTGGTTCTTCCAAAATTCTCTTTTTTCTAGTATCATGATGCACTAGATCTTTGAATATTGGACTCTAAAATTATCTTATTTTAAAATTTCGTTTTCCATATGCTTCTTCCTCTTTCTTTAATGAATAATCAAAATTTCAAGTGTAAATAATTTTATAAATACTTTACAAATTCATAACCTTCATGCAACCCAATAGAAAAAATATATTTTTAGTTCAATATCTCATAAGAATTCAAATTTTTTGTTGTTTCCAAAGTGATCAGCCCTCAAGAATCATGATCATTGAGGATTACTAAAGATAATCATGTTATTGCTATACGAATTTTCGTAAAAATTAATTTCAATCTAGATTTTACCGTTTATGCTTTATTTAATAATTTAGCCTTTTTTTCCCGCTTTTATGAGTTGATTTTGAGTTTTGAATTGAATTTGTATTTGCTGCCTTGTTCAATTTTATTTATTTATTTTTTTGTGTGTGTTAGATTAAAAGAATAACAGGCGGTTTCATATTCTATTTTTGTCTTTTTTAATAGATAAGTAGTTTCATACTTTATTTTTATAATTTTTCATTATAAAGAGTGGGACTGGACAAAGCGGAACTGATTGGTTCGGTTTCGGTTCGGTTCTATAGTTGGAAATGGATTGGTTCCATTTTCAAGATTTTCATTAGTATTCGGCTCGATTCGATTTCCTTTTAAGTTGGATATAATTAGACCGCACTCACTTCTAAATACTTATGAATTTTACAATATATGTAAATAAAAAGTGATACGATAGTTTATAAGTAGCCAAACAAAGGAAAATAATATTGGCCTAACCAAAATGACAAATGAGTTTGGATTTTAATTATGGCAGTATGGATAGATAGTTCAAACAGGTTTTACTTTTGAGCTCGCAGGGGAAATCGAATAGTTACAAATTGTCATTTCAAAAAGCTAAACAAAGAAAGATGCCACTAATTGAAAATAACAAATCACACAAATTACTTGACACTTTACATGTCATTTTGTTTTACTTTAAATTTTGAATTGCTTCAATTATTTCATTCTAAAAATTATTATTATTTATCTCTTACTTCTCTCTATTTCCTAAATTAATTTATATTAATTCAAATATCTTAACTACACTACATTTTTTTTTGACACAGTTGCCTACACTATTTACATGACAATTTTAAAATTTATTTTTACACAAAATTGTATATTTTATCACCAATATTTAGATTTGTTTTCTCTTAAAATAGACTATGTACAGGTACTTCAAAATTTGTTAAATTGCAAAATGTATAAAGCTATAATCACAACTTAAATAGAAAGAAATTCATTTTAAGCTGAAAATAATAAATCATACCCATATATTAATTTACTTATTTTTTCTTTTTAAAAAATATTCTTTGAACATATCTTATTAAACCCTGTTTGGAGAAATTAAAATCTAAATTTTAATCTAAGTCAAAATCAACAATTAATTTTAACCGCATAATTCGTGAGATCTATAACTTTTCTTCAAATTTTATTAAAATCTACTGAAAATTTGATTTTATCTACCAAACAGGCCCAATTAGGTGATAGCAACTAATAATTACAATTTGTTCAGTTAATAATATTGGATAAAAATTAAATTAAATATTGTTACCTATTTTTTCAAGTTGTTATTTAAAGAAAATATAGATCATATTAAAGAATAATAAAGTAGTTATTAAGTTTTATTTTTTAAAAAAGGCTTTAATTTATTATTTCAATTAATGGTATTTTGTTCTATTTAATATTTATAATGACACGGTTGTTAATATTTTTATTTTTTCCTTGCAAAATGTTTTTTTAGTATCAATAACTAAAATATAATATACAAAATGTAAAATTGTGAAATATAGTATGCGAAATATAAATTTATTTACTAAATTGTTTGTAATTTGATAACAAAATAATTCACAAGACAAATAAATGATATATTATAATAAAGGACATGTCATTGTCACATATTCTCGAAACATGAATCAACGGTCTTTTTTTTTATTTTATTTTTTTTTTAAGACTTTCAAACCGCTCTCATACAATTTCCATACAGCTAAGGGGCAATGGCCAACGGTCAAGAAAGAGATCGCCGCTCCATTACCAGAGCCAAATTCTTCGCCGTTTACTTCAGAATACGCCGCCGGTGGAGGAAGTTTCATTAATGGGTGCCTGAAAGCCTAATTTCTCCACTGCCCGCTGCTACTTCATATGGCACTGCCGCCGTTGGCCGAGGTATTCATGAATCAACGGTCCTTTCTTATTTTTTTATTTTTATTTTTTGAATTCTTAGACTTTCAAACTGTTCTCATACAACTTCCATACAGCTAATGGGCAATGGCCAACAGTCAAGAAAGAGATCACCGCTCCATTGCTTCGCCGTTTACTTCAGAATACGCCGCCAGTGGAGGAATTTCATTAATGGGTGCCTGAAAGCCTAATTTCTCCACTGCCCGCTGCCTACTTCATATGGCACTGCTGCCGTTGGCGGAGGTATTCATGGATCCCGGTAAGAAAACAACGGCAAAAATTGTCTGCGAGTAAGTCAGTTTGTTTAATCTATTACTATTATACTGTTGAATTCTATAAAAGATGTTATATGGGTATTTCTCGGAATTACATTATTGACTTTCAGGCCTACTTCTTTCTTGATATTAATATTGACTCACATACTTCAAATGTTGGATACCGATTCATCTTATCTGCGATTTTTCTGGGTTTTACTGTCCGCTGAGTAGTTTAATTGATTTACAGCAGACTCTGTTTCAGTTTGAGTGGATTCATTTTTTTCCCAACAAATTCTTATTTGGGTCTTTCTTGGGTTGTTAGATATAGACGTACCTTTTAATTTTTATTATGGAAGTATTTGAATTATGCCCTAGAATTTTGTGATTTTTTTTCTTTTATGGTAACTGTGATTTTCTTTTGATTTATTACTTTTATTCCTCTGATTCAATTTGTGAGAGTTGTTGCTTGTGAGGGAATGATAGTTTTCTTGTAGTCTTTTGTTTTCCGTGGATATAATTTGGTTACATTTACTAAGTGAGTTTTCATTTTGATGATTGATTTGCTGTGGTCTTTGTTCTCAATTGTTTGTAATCAATATACAAATTCCCTCTTATACTTTGGATTGCTGTCCATTTTGAGTTTCTTTATGTTGTTGAGTTGTGTAGTGTTGCCGTTGGATTTAACTCGGTTGCATTTATTTACTGATTGGTCATTTGATGATCAATTCATTGTGGTCTTTTTTTCCCAATGTATTTGGCTGGTTTGTTGAGATGTTTTGTGTTGTTCGTGGACGTAATTAATTATTTTTTTATTTTTTCATTTTTTTTGCATTTACTTGGCGATTGTTCATTTTGATTATCAATTCATTGTGATTTTTGTTTACCAATGTATTTGGCTGGTTTGTTGAGATGCTCCAATTTTTCGTCGATCTAATTTGGTTGCATTTACTTTGTGAATTTTTCATTTCAATGATCAACTTATTGTGGTTTGTTTTACAATGTATTTGGCTTGTTGTGATGTTTTGTATTGTTCGTGGATGTAAATTTTTTTTCTCTACTTGGTGATTGCTCATTTTGATTGTCAGTTCATTGTCGTTTTTGTTTACAAATGTATTTGGTTGGTTTGTTGAGATGTGCTAATTGCCCGTCGATCTAATTGGGTTGCATTTGCTTTGTGAATTGTTCATTTTGATGATCAATTTATTGTGGTTTGTTTTACAATATATCTGGCTTGTTGAGATGTTTTGTATTGTTTGTGGATGCAACTTTTTTTAATTTTTAATTAATTTATTTTTTTGCTATTTGATGATTATTAATTCATTGTGATTTTCTGTTACCAATGTATATGGCTGGTTTGTTAAGATGTGCTAATTGTCCATCGATCTAATTTGGTAGCATTTACTTTGTGAGTTGTTCATTTTGATGATCAGTTTATTGTGGTTTGTTTTACAATGTATTTGGCTTGTGTTGAGATGTGTTGTGTGTTCGTTGATTTAATATTGTTGCATTTACTTGGTAATCTGTTCATTTAGATTCAATCCATCACGATTTTTGTTTCCATTGTATATGGGGCTGGTTTGTTGAGGTGTGTTAGTTGCACGTGAATCTAATTTAGTTGCATTTACTCAGTGATTGGTCTTTTTGATGATCAATTCATTGTGGTTTGTTTTACAATGTATTTGGCTGGTTTGTTGAGATGTGATATATGTGGATTTAATTTGATTGTTCATTTTGATGACTGATTCATCGTGATTTTGGTTTTCCAATGTAATTGGATTGTTCATTTTAATTTGATTGCTTGTTTTAATTTTTGATATATTGTGGCTCAATATATATTTCTGGGTTTCTTTTCCATATGGTCATAATGATCTAACAGGTTTATCATTTTGTATGAGGTGGAAACTTTATTCTCATATGAGGTGAAAAGTTTGCCAGATGCTTTGTATTGGCAATCATTGTGATTGGCTTACAAATTGGATAGCCTGTATTTTGCTCATGAAGCTTCATTTGCTAACATAGATTGGGAAACAAAATTGCCTATAAATACTAGACTTATCTTTTCAGGTACACACACATTAACACATTATTCTAGAATATTATATTATTTCATGTACCATGTTCCCCAAGCCTCACAACCCTATGATGGTCCCCAGACCCATCCTATACAGTCCAGTCCCCCACAATTTTGCATTTCTAAACTCATGAGAATTTTCAGCATTTGTTTTACTTACGAGTCCAATCTGGCCTTTTATTTCTCCACAATTTTCAGCTTGTTTAATGAAATTAGCTTCTTGTATTTGTTAAAGGCATCCTAAGCTTCTTTTTATTATGTGATTGCTGCGGCTTCTATGAAGCAAATAATAGTTGCAAAGTGATATAAAGTGATCGGTACAAAACGACTTTGTTTATGTGATTGATTTCTTTCAAAGCGCGAACCACATTTTTATTCTTCGGTGTTCTTAATTTTTGGTTCCACAAATTTAATTAGTTGTTGAAATATATAAAATAGTACAATGAAAATGTTTAGCTTGTTATGTTGCTAGAAGAAATGATCTAATACTTACTGAAATCTACTTAAAATTACTAGGGTTACTGAATTATGCTTGTTCTATTGCACATGACATATAAATTTTAATTTAAGATAAGATTCATGTTTTGCCTAAATAAAAGTCTAAAACGTTATTACTATATCATACCATATATATCTTTATGTTCGTCTTCCCTTTTCTACTTGTCTGCTATAGTCACCCCTGTACACCTGATGGACTAGTAAAATTTTAACCCATTAAGTTAATTTGAAAAGCTAACAACCGCCAAAATGAACTCATAGTTTAAACATCGAACTAACATAACTATAATAGTAAGAATTAGGAAGTATTTCAAAAAAAACTTCAACATACCCTTCCGAGAGACGAGAGTGAGAGGCGGAGTTATGGCAGATAGCAATTTTAAACAGATGCAGTAAAGTTTTTTATTACTTTTTTCTTCTTTCTGTTCATTTTTAGTAAATTTCTGATTTTTTTACTTCTAATGGTTTACCATTTGTCAAGCATTCTATTTCTTTTACAAGGAGGCAGGTCACCTAGCTCTGTTATACAGTCTTAAAGGACTATTTCGATTTCAAACCACTGTCCACTTTTATCAAATTTCTGAAAAATTATTGTGTTTCTCTAACTGCTTATCATTTGTCAGAGAAATGTATTTTCTTTGACAGGTAGGACATACGGCTCATTCATACAGCCCTGAAGAATGTTTTGCTGCATGTAGCCTTTTCTAAGGTTTGCAGCTTTTGCTTGTGAGTTTTGAATTTGAAGATTGTGAATTCTATTTTACTCTTCTTAATTTAGAAATGACTTGCCTATTTGAGCTTGGAGTATGGAGAAATTGTCAATCGTTTTTCTAATTTATAATCGAGTAATATCTTGTTTTGTAGCATGAGTCACAGTTGGCAATAGCAAGTTTAATCGATGATCATAGAGTGTTTAATCTTCCTTTCATGTCTTTGTAGTTAAGAGACAAGTTTCATTATGTTAACAATTATTTCTATTTTAGAGGATTTAGATTCATGACATGGTTATTCATTCTTCTAACAAATGCTATATTTGGCAGACTTTTGTTGGAAGGTTTGGCAGATGTTGATATTGATGATCATTGCAAGTCTTTCAAGATTAGGTTGATTTATTGAATAGTTGGATTTTGCTCATGAAGCTTTATCTACTCCAGCACATTGGGAAACAAAATCGCCAGTAAGACCCCTGTAGCGACCCCAGCCCTCCACTCTCCACAGTCCCATTTCACAACCTACCAAAATATTGCAGAGTTGCAGTTCCAAACCTTGTTCCTTTTTAGTAAATTTCTGAAAAATTATTTTTCTATTCTCTTTATAATTTGTCAGAGCATTATATTTTTTTGACAGGCTTGTTCATACAGCCCTAAAGAGTGTTTTGCTATGTCCAAATGTATTTATCTGCATTTAGATCCTAGCATTTTATTAGGGACAAAGAAGATTAGCTCAATTCCTTCCTTACATACGCTAGGTATATTTTTTGCTTCTGTTTAGCTCAGTGGCTGCTCCTAAACTCAATTAGGTCACAAGGGCACGAAATCCTCTTCCCAGAAAGAACCAAAAGAGAACTTCCATTGGTAAAACTAAAGGAAAAGTAGGACCTTCTCTGTGACTTTTGATGAAGAAGGACATGGAATCCATTTTGACTCCGAAATATCATCAGATGGAGATGACCTATTTGCTAATGATATTCTCTAAGGACGTGAAGATGAAGATACTGTGGTCCTTGCCACGTTAGGATCCTAGGAGTTTCAATAGGTATTATCTTAACGTAATTGTAGTTTTCCATTTTAAGGAAAATTCAGATGTAGAATTAGATTGTGATGCATCTGATATTGAGAAGTAAGCAAAGGCTATTGATAAGGAAAAGGCCAGCAAAAGCTGAATTACAACTCAACATCAAAGAAGAAGATGACGTGTTCAGATTGCCAAGGGAGGTAAAGTTCATCAATGCGTTTGGTTTCTGCTCAGAATTTATAGATATAAATTGGCGAAACCTTTTGTTATGTTAAGCTGTATTTTTTCCACAATAATATGGGAGCTCAAAGAAGAAGCGCACACAGACCATTGAAGCTTCAATCCCCCGGAAAGATATCCTGCGGCCAGACATAAATTTGTAACTACTTTCCTCCATTATCCTTAAACCTGAAAAGCTGGGTTGACTTTATTGCCTGGTCTATTGAGAAAGATTACTTTTTGGCCAAGAAGTTGATAGCGAGATCTCAAATCAATTTATTGGTCTTATGGCATGAAATTCCACCAGGAATGGAAGAAATTGCCCCAGCTTTTTTAGTCGAATTCTTTCTTATTTTGCTGTTCGGCCAGGGAAAGAGGATGATCTCGTTTGCCTTATCTCGTGCAATATGTATGGTCTTGGACCATCAATAATGATTTTTCTTTAGAATTCGGCTATTTGATTGATCCACTTACTTATATTATGTCAATTTTCCAATCGATTGTTCTGCAATAATACTTATAGCTTCTCCTAATTCAACCAGGTCGCCATGGAGAGTAAATTTTTCTTTCTTGTTGGATTTCTACTTTCTTTCCTTTAAAATAGTTCAAGATCATACTATAGATACCATGAGTTTCCAATTGAAGCTTAGATTGAGGTGATTTATCTATTCCAAGAGCAGGGCTCTTTTCTTTTCCTCTTTGGTGTTTTTATATAGCACTTTTGGAGGAATTTTGTAGTCTTTCTTCTGTTGTTTCCAGTTGTTGGACTTAATAAAATTAATGAAGGTTTAGAGAAATTGACAAATTAAGTAATATGTATATACGTTCTTTATGCTTTGTCTTACGTTCTTTTTACCCTACATGTAGCATCTTGTTTAAATATTTTCCTATTGATGGAATTCAGACTCGTAGATGGGACTTGGTTGGTGACCTTGTTCTCTGACCAGAGGAGTCAATCTTGATTGTTTCACAAAATGGTCAAAAGTAGGTCTATGTTTGTAATACTTTAACTTTTGATTTTATTTGATTTGATAGTCAATTGACAACAATTGTGAATTTTGTAGGTTGGTTATGATTCATAAATGCCAACTAAGGCCACTCCAAAAATATTTGGCAATTATTTTACGGTATCTAAAACTCCTAGAGTTTATAATATAATACATTTTACGATATTGAAACATAAAGTTTGTTAAAAAGCTTTAAACTTCACCATGTTCTTTGACTAGAGAAGTCTGTACAACGAAATCTCGTGTATTAAAATATAAAAATCGTTACAAATTATATTTTGATAAATACAAGTGATGTTGACCTTCTTCTAATTGCAAAATTGTAAAATCCTCTGATTGATAATCTAAATATTTGAAGACGAAGGGCCATGTGATTTAAATCCTGCTCTTCAAGAATTTGTTGAAAATTTAATTTATCGAGACTTGACTTGTTCGGAACTTGAACTTCGGGGCTTGGACTTGAACTTGAATTTGATTTGATTTGAAAAAGACTTTGATCTCCTTGAACTTGGCGTGAACCTGTTTGATTCGAAGAAGATTTTAATCTACTTGGGGTTCACTAGATTTGGATTTGGGAGGAATTCTTCCATTCTTCTGGTCTTGAAATTTTTTCAGCACTTCGTGGCGTTCTCTGGATTTTTTTTTTTTGCTTGTTTTCTATGTCCCGTCTTATGGACCATTGGTCTTATTTATAGGAGAGGATTCGGGCTAATTTTGGTAATTATTCAATTATATTTAATTAAAAGAGATAATTGAGTAATTATAATTTTATTTATTTGTTTGTTTATTTATTTAAAATGTGGTATGAGCTTTTGGGATTTTATGAATTTTAGTAGAGTTAAGATTTAATTGGGCTAATGATTTAAATCGACCCAATTCATTTTATTTTATTTACTTATTATTATTTTTTTTTATGTTTACAAATGTCCCCTCAAGATTTATTTATTTATTATGAAATAAATAAATTAATAAATCTTGATTTTCGATTTTTTTTTGATTTATTTGATTTTCACTTTTGTTTATTTCAAACATCTCAGTAGTAAATTAATACAGGTGAAAATTTTGAGAATAAAACGTGAATTTGATAAAAAAATTATCCTTTAAATTTGAGAATAATTTTTTTCCCGTCGAATTTTGATTATTTATTTATTTATTTTATAGACATATCAAATTTGATTTGAACAGGCTTTTTATATTTTGTGGTAAGTTGGGTTTGAATGAAGTCCGATACTTACCTATTTATATCAATGCATCATGATATTTGGAAATAAGTTGGTTAAATCTTGCAGACAGAGGTAAATAATTTTTTTTATTCTTTTACTCTCTCTCTCTCTCATTTTTTTTTTATGTTTTCTCTTTTTCTAATTTTTTTTTAAATTAATGGCTTCCGCCTGGCGGCGACCAAAGTCAACATTAACTTGTTTGGTTTTCACATAATTGATTCTATTTCTTTTTTTTTCTTTTTTTTTTTGTGTTATTAATTAACTTTTTGGGTTTTTCGTATCCCGGAAGCCATAAAATCAAACAAGTTTTGGTTTCTGCCACGGCAATGGCAGAAACCAAATTTGGTTCAATTTTTTTTTTTTTTTGTCTTTTTCGTTTCTTTTTACTTTTTTTTTTCGTTTCGTTCCTTTTCCTTTGGAATTTTTATTTTTTGGGTTTTGGAAAATGGAATGCTGAATTTCAATTTGGTTTCAAAACAATCTTTTCCATTTTTATTTTTTGTTTTTGCATTTTTTTAAATATATTTCCTAGTTTTGGCACGGCAGCGGAAAACCAGAGATTTTTTTTTATATATATATTTAATACTTTGGTTTTTGTTCCAATTCCAAGTTTCAATTCCAATTATTCTGCCGCCCTTAAATTATTATTATTATTGATTTATTTTGAATGTTTCTTCTTCTTCTTTTTTTTTTATACGTAACTTTTTATTTTTTTATTTCATTCTTCTTGTTCTTGTTCTAGTTCCTTTTTTTTTTTTTTTTGAATTGTCTTTTTATTTCAATCCCTTTTTCGTTGATTTTGTTGTTATAATTATGTTTGTTTTTTGTATTTTTGTTTTAATAAAATTGGAACTAACATCCCTACATTTTTTTTAAGGGACTCAACTTTTGGAGTAAATCAAGGATTTTGAGGTTCAAAATTTTCTACGTGGAAAGGTAAGATTTTTTTTTTTATTTTTTTTTAATGTTGCAATACTATAAGTTCAGGAAATACATGCTTATGAGCAAACTCAAAATTGGAAACCTTCGTACACATTGAGGACCAAGGACGGTCACTTTTCACCATCTAATGCACTTTTTGTTGAGGATCAAGGACTTGCTCCTTCTATCGTCCAAGGTACTTTGTGTTAAGAACTAAGGACCTCCTTCGACCGTTCAAGACACTTTGTGTTAAGGACCAAGGACTGACTCTTTCAACTGTCCAAAGCACTTTGTGTTGAGGACCTGGCTGGTTCGCACTTTGTGTTGAGGACCAAGGACTGGCTCCTTCAACTGTCCAAGACACTTTGTGTTGAGAACCAAGGACCTGTTCCTTCCATGGCCCAAGGCACTTTGTGTTAAGGACCAAGGACTGGTTCCTTCCATCGTCCAAGGCACTTTGTGTTAAGGATCAAGGACTGACTCCTTCAACTGTCCAAGACACTTTTTGTTGAGGACCAAAGATTTGTTCTTTCCATCATCCAAGTCACTTTATGTTAAGGACCAAGGACTGATTCCTTCCATCGTCCAAGGTATTTTTTATAGAGGCTGTAAATATTTGGGAGACTCGAGATTTTAGACAATAAACCAATTTGAGAGGTTTATTGCCCCCCCTTTTTTTGGTTGACTTTTTTTTTTTTTTTTGGCAGGCATGGTTGGAAACAAGTTCTGATGATAAAGTGTGCAACATGCACGAAATTGTTGAATTTAAAAATCAAGGCAAAAGTTATCTATGTTTCAAAGATACTGATGTGAAGTACAATGCCCAGACCGGCGTACGAGGTGAGCTTAAATTTAGTGTCTATAAGCCAACGACAGATCCTTCCCCGGACCTTCTGGAGCCATTGTCGGATTGTCACGAGAGTTCTGATACTGGCAAGTCCAATAGCTCTAGCAGTCATCTTCCCTTTTTGTGTCTTCCGCCTCATCATTCCCCCAGCATGGAGTACATCCCAAGGCCTGTGATTTGTGAGAGAATTGATAATAGAGAAATACGATGGGGGAAGCGCACTAGTCAGTCGAGGAGAGATTTCTTTTCTTCCAAAATTTTGGGAGTGGTCTTTGTGGGTCCAGAAACTTCTGGTCAAGAGGAATCTCTGCGGGTTAGCTGTTCTATTACAAAAGATTACCATCGCCCAAACTCCATTTACAGAGCTCTTTGTGAGGTTTTGTGTCCAGAGACCAACACCTTTGTAGTGGACTTTTTGATCAAGGGTCATTATTATGAGAAAGTAGTCCCAAGCCTTTCAGAGTTGACGGATCATCTTCCCAAGTCTTGTTTGTATCTATTTAAAGCATTGATTGCCCATGCGAATGAATCTGACAGAGTTACTCATGAACAGTGAATTAATTTTTGGTTTCATGAGAATGGTCGTGTCCCGAACCCTCAACAACACAAAAATTATAAGAATGCTATGAATTTAAATTCTTTCAAGAGGCGCCATCAAAGAATATTGAAGGAAATACGGAGGCTCATAGACGTCATCGGAGCAATTTTCTAGTATCTCTGTCTATGGAAGAAGAAGAGGGATTAAAGATAGCAGCCTATCTCTCCCTATGGCTTTATCGCTTCGTTCTTCCATTTGGGGACGAAAGTATAAGAGTCGGGACTTTTAAAGTATCTTCTAGGATGGCAGGCGGATAGACTTATAGTCTAGTTCCACCCATATTGGCGAGCAATTATAGTAGACTTACACAAACATCTAACTATAAGGCAAATCCAGACCTTAGCTCAATTTCACATTCATTTCTTGGACATTTTCTTTATTCTTGGGCAGCAACTTATTTTGTCCGAGGTGTTTATGCTCATGTAGATAAGAGTTATTCTCGCACAATAATTCAAAGTTATGCCGGAACTCTGAATGCTTTTCAATCTTGGGAGAAAAATGTTGTTGATTGTCGGGAATTTATCCGAGGAGCGGTGAACACCGTTAACTTTTGCTGAAATCCATTACCCTCATCGTCTCATCCTGATGTACGTGTGGATGACCAACCGAGGTCTGCAGATACTTCAGAATTTATGATGAGTATTAGATCTAGATTTGTTTCTTATCGTCGAGGAAATTAACCTTTCATTCTTGAGAAGTATAATCCTCATAGGTTTGCGAGAAAGTTTGGCTTTAGACAGAAACTTCTCGGTTCACCAAGAAAGTTGAATATTGCCCCCAGTGTTCGGGTTTGGTTGTCCTTAACTCGGACAAAAAGTGGGTCTGTATTTCATATTCCAGAGTATGTGAGGGACATACATCAAAACATTGATGTTGAATACCAGGCTTGGTGGAATAGCAAACTGTTACCACTCTTGACCAAGGTCCAGGTGCAAGTCTTATTTTCTAGTGAGAGCCGTGACTTTGTTCTTGCCTTAACTCCGAACAGGGTTTTAGCTAGAGGGTTAAACCCTCCAAATGCTGATCTTGAAGAGGCTTCTCGAAAGAGGGATCGAAACCAGCAAATTGAAAGAGGTATTAAGAGAATCAAAATTATAGTTCCCTTGACAAAGATTGCTACCCTGTTGTTGGTATTGTTTGTATATGATTTTCTGTCACAATCTTCAATTTCAGGCTCCTCTTTCTCGAATATACAAAAACACAATTTTTTTTTGTACAATGAAAAATTTAAAAATAAAGAACTTTAAGTGAAAAAATGCTTTAAAATTTTTTCATTGATAGGTCCGATTTGCAATCCATCTTTGTCGATAATCTTGTATGCTCCGTTAGTGAATGCATAACAAGAAATGGACCATCCCATTTAGGTTGAAACTTACCCCCTGTTTTTCTTGTGATTATGATTGGCTTGCGTACGGAAAGTACCAGATCTCCAACTTGAAATGATCTTGGTCACACCTTTTTGTTGAAAGACTTGGCCATTCGAAGTGACGGGATTTGACACTCCAGAGGAAGTATAGCTTCCACTCCATATATTAAGGCATAAGGAGTGGCTTGTGTTGAAGTTTGATAAATAGTTCGATAAGCCTATAAGACTTCACCGATTTTCTCATGCTAATCTCTTTTTGATTTAGAGACAACCTTTTTTAGCAGATTGCATAGTATTTTGTTGAGCGCCTCTACTAATCCGTTAGCTGCCGCATTGTACATGGACGAGTTATACTGTTTGAACACAAACTTAGCACATAAATTGTTTACGTGGCTATTATAAAATGGTTTTCCATTATCAGTTATGATATGCCGGGGTACACCATATCGATAAATGATTTCGATACGAATGAAATCTGCAACATTTTCTTTCTTTACTTCCTTCAATGGTACCGCTTCGGCCCACTTGGAGAAGTAGTCGATCCTGACAAGGATGTATGTGTGCCCTGCTGAAGACTTTGGAGTTATAAGTCCAATTACATCAAGACCCCATGTATCAAACAACAATGAAGCTACTGTCGGATGTAATGGTTCCGGAGGTTGATGGATAAAATTGGCATGGACTTGGCAAGCTTCACATTTTCTTGTATAATCCATGGAGTCTTGTACCATAGTTGGTCAGTAATAGCCCATCCTTTTTATTCGAAAATGGAGTTTAAGTCCAGACTAATGGGCACCACAAATTCCAGAGTGGGCTTCTTCCACGACCTGTGTTACTTCGTCATCACTTAGGCACGAAGGAAAACTCCATAAAATGATCATCGATAAAGTGTTCCCTTATAAAAAGATAGGCACGCCTCTTGATTTCAGTTTTTCGCCGTGGATTATTTGGTAGCTTTTGATGTTGAAGGAAATCGATTATCGACTGTTTCCAATCTTCTCTTTTCTCATTTTCGAGTACTTTGACACTATTGTTTTCTTTCAAATTACTGGGTAGCAATGATGGAAGCACCCATCTTTTAGCAATTGATATGGAGTGTGAGAAATCTTTATTTGACCTAGCTAAAACAGCAGCTAAATTAGCTGAGGCATCAGCTTCCCTGTTTTCAATTCTCGGGACAAATTTAATTTTTACTGAATCAAATCGTCTCATAAGCATTGATGCATATTTATAATATGGTTTCAGGTATGAATTTCGGACTTTATACTCAGCTAAAAGTTGGTTGATTATCAATTTAGAATCTCCAAAGACTTCCAGCTGGTAGATATCCATATCTAACGCTGCTTCTAAACCAAGGATAAGGGCTTGATATTGCACCACATTCTTTGAACATTTCTCTGTTAAGGTAAAAGAGTTGGGCATGACGAGATCATTGGGAGTGACTAAAACTACTCCTGCTCCGGCACCATAACTTCGGGATGTCCCATCGAAGTATAGCCTCCATGATGGTATATACGGCTTTAGTGAATAGAACTTCTTCATCGGGAAGGTCTTCTTAAAGTTTCCATTCCACTGGAATTGAGTGGTTAGCTAGGAAATATGCCAAAGCTTGCCCTTTAATGGCCCTTTGTGGAATGAATTTGATGTCGAACTCAGACAATAGTAGCGCCTACCAGTGTCCGGCTTAAGTAATAGAGTGCATTCTCTTTTCTTTCATCGTTGACTTGGACAAGAAGTGCTTCAAGATAATATTCTTGTGCTGCAACATAAAGAGTCAGTGGCTTTTTCGGGACTGGAGCTGTAAGTACTGGTGGACGTGACAAATATTGCTTAATGCTATGGAAAGCATTTTGACAAGCATCTTCCCACTCAAATGGTACATCTTTCTTCACCAATTTGTTAAATGGATGACATCGTCCGGCCAGGTTAGAGATAAATATTCGAATGTATGCAAGTTTTCCTTGACTTTTTCAACTCACGTATATTTCTTGGAAAGCATGTTGATTATGGTATCAATTTTTGATTGATCTATTTCAATGCCCGGTGTCGAACGACGAAGTTGAGAAATTTTCTCGAGGTGACGCCAAATGCACATTTCAACGGATTCATCTTCAGTTGATGTCTTCGAAGTCTTTTGAAAACATCTCGTAAATCTTGTAAATGATTGTCACGTCTTTTGGTTTCGACAACAAGATCATCCACATAACATTTCACGTTCTTATGCAGCATGTCATCGAAAATCTTCTGCATTGCCCTCTGGTAGGTTGCCATCTCATTTTTCAATCCAAAAGGCATAACTTTGTAACAATATATGCCTGTAGGGTTCATTCGTATCTGGTTGTATTCGGAGAATCCATCCATGAAAGATAAGACTTCATATCTGGTAGTTGCATCCACCATCAACTCTGTTATCGAAAGTGGAAAATCATCTTCCGGACATGCTTGATTCAAATCTCGAAAGTCAACGCAAATTCTTAATTGCACGTTCTTCTTTTTAACAGGGACATATTCCCGATCCATGTTGGATATTTCACTTCACGTATGAATCCAGTTTCGATAAGTTTGTTGACCTCCTCTTCAATTTGAAGGATCAGTTCTGGTCGAAATCTTCTTTGAGGTTGTTTGACTGGTCGAACTCCATGTCTTGTTGCAAGATGATGTACTGCAACCTTAGGGTCTAACCCCGACATTTCCTTGTAAGACCACACAAACACGTCTTTGTATTCCTGAAGCAAACTAATGAACTATGATTTCTCTTTTTGACTGAGGAGGGCACTTACAAATACTGGTCCCTTCTTCGATCCCCAAGTTCAATTGTTTCAAGTCATCCATAGTAGCTTGCCCACCTTCTTCAAATGTAGGTGAGGCTGGTTCAGATTCATCTGTTGTTGTGACATAACTTTCGGACTCGAAGTCTGAATCGGGAGCTTCTTCAAAGGCTATGTGATTGATAGAAACTTCTTTTGCGTCTTTGTTACCCTTTAGGGATGAGTGAAGTTTTTGATGTCGCCGTCTTCTTCTTGACCGTTGTGGTTTCGGACTCGGATTGGAAGTTTTGATTCCAAGTCGAGAAAATGTAGATTGTCATTGGGATGACATTTAGAGAGCTTGTACATTCCTATCAATATGGGTAGAAAAAGAAGAATCTTCATTTAATCTTTAAAAGACAGAAACTTTATCTTTTACATCGACCACTGGAAAGGGTTCTCCTTTTAACCTTGTAAAAATCAAAACTCTAGCATTCTCATTTTCAATTCGATCAAACACTGGAGGTCCGATTGTTCTGTGTCTCTTCTGCAACTTCATAAATTTGAACCATGATGGGGTTTGAGGAAACTTTCTTGACCATAATCTTCCTCGGTGGATTAGGATCATATCCCAAACCATACTTGGGTCGAGACATCAGGACTCCATCAGAATTAGAAGGGATCCATCAGAATTAGAAGGGACACGCCCACCTGAACGGACAGTGTCAAGATCACCTAGTTTACGAGGTTCTCCTTTTTCGAACCCGACTTTTTCAAACAACTTTTTGACTTGAGAATTGTAACATCCTTTGAAAGTTTGTTTTGATTCAGGAGCTCCTTGTTGTTTGGATGAGCTAGAAATATAAAGTTTTGATTTGTCTGGAACGGATGTCGAAGCCTCTGATATAGGCTTATGTTCCTCTCGAACCACCATGAGTTGATGTGGTAGAAGCAATTTTGGAATACCAGGTATTGGAATGGTTAACTCTTTTTTCAATACCTCAAAATCGGTTGATTCTATTTGAGGTTTTTAGCCTTTTTAGAATCCTTCGGATGTAAATTTTGACTTGCCTTTGATAAATTGATGAGATTGAGCAACACTAGACGTATTATGATCATTTCCATCTTCTTTGATTTTGAATCCAGACATTGTCAACCCTGTAGAATTGCACTCTTCATCTTCCATGTAGAATTTGGCGTCAGCAAAATGGGATTCTTCTTCAAGGAATGGTTTAGACTCATCTACCACACATTTAACTTCTCCATCTCGACTATATTTGAAGTATTGGTGTCAGGTGGAAGGTACCACTCCAGTTTCATGTAGCCAAACACGTCCAAGGAGTAACTCATATGATGTTTTAGCATCAATGATATGGAAGAGCTGAGGAGATTAACTCTCCTATTTGTAGCTTCAAGCGAATCATGCCAATGGCTCGTTGACCTTTCTGATTGAATTCTTGAATCATGATTTTGCTTCTAGACAAATAACCAACATTAATTCCACTCTTTTTCATTGTTTTGACCGGCAGAATATTCACAGCAGATCCACAATCGATCATTATGCGATTTATCTTGTATCCTCAAATATAACCGCTAACATATAGTGGCCTATTATGTAGACCAGAACCCAATTGTAAATCTTTATCGTCGAATGTTATGGTGGCCATACAGTCCTGAGGAGTTGCGGATCCAATATGTTTTAGAACTTTGCCTTCGTATTCTTCTGGATCGATTAAAGTTGCGATCAAAGCCATTCAATCATCGAAAGGAAGACTGAGAGACTCAGCTAGACTCGTAGTGGCAAGAATATTGTTAAGCCATGAGATAGTTTTCTTCTGTTTTGAAGTCTGCCTTGATACGTTCTTCATTTCATTTTTCTCCTCTACACTGATTAAATTGGAGGTGAGCTATTCTTTATCAAAGAAACCCTTGGGAAAATAATCACCCAGGGTTGGTAGTCTAGGAAGAACGCGTGGAGCTGCTTCTCTCCCGGCTGACTTAGTAGGTATTCTTGGCTTGGCTTTAGGCTTTTTTCCTCGGTTGTTCTTTGGTCTTGATTTCTTGTCACAAACATTCCTTGGGAGTTGTGGAGCCTTTCGACGACGTCTTTCACAAGTGTCCATGCCCCCTGATCTTCTTCTAATGTTTCATCTTTATTGGGTTGAATTTTTGTTCCCAATCCATCTAGCCCTATTTCTGCAAGAGGCGCAGAATGTAATATTTTACCTATTTTGTTTGGCATTCGGTATTTCTCTTTCTTCTTTATGAAGATGGATCAACCGTCATCGATCTCATCTTCAAATCTGAGTCAGAATCCCAAACATCCAAGTCACCTATCATAATTTCATAAAAGGTTGGACGATTGGGTGCATTTGATCTATCCATCCCTGGATAGACGTAACTAATAGTGATTTCTCCGTCTACGTCAAACTTCACTAGGATGGCTCCTTTCGGAAGTTGAGGTCTAAACTCCTTAACTGAGAATTTACAGGCATCGCGTACACCAAAAAAATGTTTGTTTCTTCTCTACAATGGGAATTGGATCAAATGATCCAAACGAAACTATCGAGCAGAGAGCTATTAGATTCTCTCAGGTTTCAAGTTTGATCTTATTTTCTTTGTCTAGATGAACAATGAGATCTTTCAAGACGAAGCATTTTTTCACTGGGTGGCTAATGATTCTGTGAAATTTACAGCATTTAGGATGATCGATCTTACCAGCTTCCTCGGGTCTTATTGGTACTGGAAGTTCGATTATCTTCTATTCAAGGAGCTGATCCAGAATTCCAGAAACTTCAGAATTTGAGAATGGGTACTCCTTTCCTTCAAGTTCTTTTAGAGTCACGTGACCTCTACTTTGGACTTGTCCTCTGTTAGGTCTGAATTCTGGCTTTGGTTTTGGGTTCGAGCTTGACCCTTGGAAGGCTATCTTTGTAGGAGCAGTAGAAATCACCATAGCTTCTTTGGACTTACTTGCCTTGGCGTCTTTCCTTATCTCCTTCTTAGAATCTTTCTTGTCATGTGGATCACTTGGTAAGTGGGCCTTGCAATTTGGAGCTCCAAGTCATGAGCACATGTCGCCAATTCTTCGAATGAGTGAGGCATGTTTGCTTGGGGATTACTCTATAATCCCCAATGCATGCCTTGTACACACATGTCGATGGAAGATGTTTCACTTATTCGTTCTTTGCAATTAAGCACGAGGTTCCTCCAGCATTCAATGTACTCCACAACGGGCTCTTCCTTGCTTTGTTTTGTTCGAGCAAGTTCTGGAAGGCTGACAGTTCGTCGGGTGTTGTAAAAGTGTGTTAGGAACTCTCGCTCAAGCTAATCCCAACTGTCAATTGACCCTGTCGGTAAGTCCGTGTACCATTCAAATGTAGAACCTTTGAGGGAGCATACGAACTGCTTCACCATAGTGTCATTGTAAGTATCTGCATTGTTACAAGTCTCAATAAATGGGCAACATGTTGCTTTGGATTTCCTTTTCCATAAAACACTGAGATTTTGGAGGTGATAACCGAGTGACATCTTTATTTAGTCGATTCGACGACTATAGGGCTTGGCATACACTAGTGAAGATTGTAATGATCCACCATATTGGGCATGAATGGTGTCTGCAATCATATGTTGAAGTTGTTGGACAGACAGAGAGCCAACAGAGAGTTGAGTGGTGTCACGCAACACGTTTTGAACAACTGTCCGATCATGCATATCTTGCTTTTGTTGGTGCTCTTGGACTTCTAACTCTTTGACCTTGGAAGATCCTTAATTTTCCTGATCTTCTTTAGTCGATGAATTTTGCGACTCTAGCCTATGTGTGAGTGCAGCAATTTGTGCATCTTTGTCCTCCAATGACTTTGTTAATTTTTCAATGGCTAAAGCCATTTGTTAAATTCGGTAATTTGAGTCCGATGTCGCTTTTGTGACCATCGCTGGCTCAAGCAATTCTTCCGATGAGACATCATTTTCCCACTTTTGCTGAGAAGTGGCATGAGGGGATCCAGACAAGGATCTACCACTGGAAATGGAGCCCGAACGAGAACTTTTTGCTGAACTCATGGTTTTTTCTTTCGAATGAGAGTTTGGCATTTTTAAGGCAATTTTCACTTTGCCTTTGTTGGAGAACTTCTTCAATTAAGTTTTCCCAGTTTTTGTTTAGGCTCTGGTCGCATGGAAGAGTTCGACAAGTGTCTCTTCAAGATGAGTCATAGTTTGTTTCGCCTTTTCGCCTGCCATTGCTGATATAGTAGTTGAAATTTGAAAATTTTGAGATCAAAAGATGAGAGAGGACAAGAAGGAACTTCGGGGCCTTAGACTTGGACTTGAATTTGATTTGATTTGAAGAAGACTTTGATTTCCTTGGATTTGGTGTGAACCTGTTTGATTCGAAGAAGATTTTAATCTTCTTGGGGTTCACTAGATTTGGATTTGAGAGAAATTCTTTCCTTCTTCTGGTCTTGGAATTTTTTCAGCACTTCGTGGCGTTCTCTGCTTTTTTTTTCTTGCTTGCTTTCTGTGTCCCGTCTTATGTACCATTGGTCTTAATTATAGGGGAGGATTCGGGCTAATTTTGGTAATTACTCAATTGTATTTAATTAAAAGAGATAATTGAGTAATTATAATTTTATTTATTTGTTTATTTATTTAAAATGTGTTATGTGCTTGGGTTTTTATGAATTTTAGTAGACTTAAGATTTAATTGGGCTAATGATTTAAATCGACTCAATCCATTTTATTTTATTTACTTATTTTTTTATTTTTTTATGTTTACAAAGTCAATCTTGATCGTTTAAGAAAATGGTCAGAGTAGGTCTATATTTGTAATACTTTAACTTTTGATTTGATTTGATAACTAATTGACAACAATTGTGAATTTTGTAGGTTGCCTATGATTCACAAATGCCAACCGAGGCCACTCCATTCAATTGTAACACTAAACTAGAGCTTTTTTATTGATACTGCAGAGCTTTTCAACATAGCGAGATTTTCTACGTTGATAGATTACTTCACTCCTCCCTCTCTGTATTCATACTTCTCCATCCCTTTCTTTTCCCCTAACTATTGGAGTCTATGTGCATTAAATTATTTGTCTTCTTCAACTTTACATTCACTAAAAGCATAATTATCATAAATTTTGTTGAATCGGTGGAGCAGTATATCCTCTGTGATCAAAATATTTTAGACTATGTTAGATTTTATGTGCAATAATAATAAAGAGACGAAAGAGATAAATCAACACAAGTATTTTACGTGGTTCGGCGATGCGTCTACGTCTACGTCTACGTGGAGCAAAGCGAAGATATTTTATTCAGTATAAATAATAGGGTTACATCATTAGTATTTATACTAAGCCCATATTAGACTTTAAGGCCTGCAAGGCCTATTTGAGTAAACTCGTGTTTCGCTTTATATAAGCCACATACACAACAATCTTTACATTGGCGAATATTCATCCCTTAGGAGAAAAACACCGGTAAACATAACCTGGGGAACCACACCATCTAGGATTAATGGGTTGGGACACATCCTCTCTAACACCTATGTTAATTAAATTCAAGTAATGCTTCATTCTATCTATTGTGATTAGCTTTGTCAACATGTCTGCTACATTCTCTAAGGTATGCAGGTGACTATCACAATACAACGTCATTCTATCTTGCTTGATCCTAAACTTCTTGACAACCTTTTCAACCACAATAATTCTTTGGCTGCCCCAGTTGTAGTTAATATCATAAGTGACTGCACCATAGATCTCCAATATATAGGCCCACCTGCGAATGTGAAAACATAATATGCATTTATGTATACCTGAACTGAAACATCATCATGTTATCTTTCAAACATGATCACACACTCCATTGTACCTCTCAAGTATTTTAAAATACACTTTATAGCTCTCCAGTGCTCTCTGTTGGGATTAGCTCTCTTGCTTACTATAATGATTACATGTGCTAGATTTGGTCTAGTACACAACATTATATCAAACATCCAATTGCGCTTTTACATCAAATCTCTTCAAATAATTTTTTTGAGGTACCCATAATTTTATAGCCTTCCTATCTCTGTTGATCTCCATGCTAAGAATCTTCTTAGCCGGTCCTAGTCGTTTATATCGAACTTACCGTTCAAGAACTTTACTATGTCTATTTCATTCATGTTCTTATTAGCAATTTATCCATCCACATACAACATCAAGAAAATATATAAATCATCCTCAAGAACTTTATAGTAAACAAAACAATCATACTCTCAATGACTGCTTAAGACTTTTTTCAAATTCTCTGTTCTGGGTTCCTTCCCTCGGGCTGCTCTATAAAAATTTGCTCATCCAAATCATCATGAAGGACCGTCTTTACATCCAACTGCTTTAACTCCAAATCAAAACTAGCTACCATTGCCAAGACAATCCTGCCAAATGGGTACTTTTAAGATTAACCAAGTCAAATAACGACTTTGCCACATTGAGCAATTCATTTTTCACATTCACCATAATGGCCCTTTGAAATGTAAATGACAGTTTTGCCCTTTTTATAATTTGTAATTACAAAAATATATGGTTGTTAATAAGATAATGGTACCCCTTGGTAAATAACAAATAAATTACAAGAGTTCCCACGTAAATTTTAAAACCAGATCAGTTTCGTCATCAGTTTCTGCAACAAGATAAAAAGAAAGTTCAATTTTCATCTGCTTTAACATTGGGATGTCACAAAATTATCAAAAGCTTGCCATCTATGGATCCTTTTGTATTGAGGTTTTGATGGTAATTTATTCCTGACTAATCCTGTAACTTGAGAATTATCAATTTCAACACTAAATTTTTTAAAAAATAAAAATAATAAGAACTTTTTTATTCTTCTAATAATTGATTGTAATTCTTTTTCATGAGTTACTTAATTTATTTCTACTTGATTAAAAGTTTCACTTGAATATCTACAAATCTCATTTAGATATGGTTTTAATATTGCTGTCCAATATTTATCTGAGACATCTGTATTCACAATTAAATTATCTTTTTCATCTAGTAATCTTAATTTTGGCAAAATTTTACATTCTTCTTTTAATAATTTAGCTATTTCTGTATATTCTTCATTCCATCTTTTAGTATTTGTTTTTCTTAGTAAAATTTGTATTTTATATCTTTTCTCAAAAGGATTTTCAATAAATCATTCAGCATAGTTTAAACATCATAAGAATTTTTGTATTTGTTATTTGGATTCTAATTTATCAGAAAAATTTTCTATCTTTTTAGATATATGAGTATGTAATTTTATTCTTCTTTTATCTATTGATAATCCAAGAAAGTTTAGTTTTTGTTTTTCTATTATAGATTTCTTTTAGAAAGTACAACTCCTTTTTTTACATTCATTTATAAATTGTAATAAATGATTTATATGTTCTTCTTTACTATTGAAACATATTAATATGTTATCTATATAAACAATTAGAAATTCATTAAATTTTTTAAATATATTATCCATTTTTCTTTGATATATTTGTGGTGTATTTTTTAATCCAAATGGCATTACTAACCATTAAAAAAAAAGGTTGAACCCCAACCTTGAAAGCCCCACCGCCCTACTCCTATAGCTTTGTGAGGGAAGTAAATCGTGGGATGTGCCCCAACAGGCCAAAAAATAAGAGTTGCCTGTATACTACGCCTACAAGGAGTCCAATTCCATGTCTCATGAATCAAACCCCCACACTGCGACTGCTAGCAATGCGTGAGATAACCTCACTCCTATCCGTTGCACCACTTGACTATTTCCCTTGAGGTGTGTTAAATGCAGTATATTGTACACTATCTTCTTTCATTTTTATTTCTCAAAATCCTGATTTACAGTCAATTTTAGAATAATATTTGCAAGGTTTATTAAAACTTCCTTGGTAAAAAAATATCCATCGAATTTAGTATATTTATTTAATTTTTTATGATTTATGACCATTCTAGTTTTTCCTCTGACCTGTTCTGAATGTTTCGCAACCATAAAGGTTGGACTACTATGAGGTCCATTACTAGGTCTAATAAGTTTTTGTTCTAATAATTCTTTTATTTGAATTTTGGATTCTTGTGTATCTTCTATAGTATACATCATTGGTCTAACTCTTATTATAATATTTTCTATTAATTCTATTTTGATTTTCGGGTGATGTGGTTTCCAAAATAGTAATGGATTTTCTTCATAAACTTTTTCTAATTGTTCGATAATTTTTTCTATACTTATTTCTATTCCTGCTTTTAGAACTTTTTTTACAATATTCTTTTATTTTTTATTTCATTAAATAAGATTGATTTATTCTCCCATTTATCACCACGCTGGGCTGACTGAACTCTATAAGGTTTAAATTCTCTCGAAATTTTTAATAAGTGTGAGCAATGTGTTTGTAATATTATCATATAATTATTTTGTTTATATTATTGAAATTGTTGTATAAAGTCATTTCCTAATAATATATCATATTCTAATTTATCGTATTTATATATTTTATTTATTGTAACTTGTGTAATCCAAGAATTATATTAACTTTATCAGCACTATTAATTATTTGAGTGCTTTCTCCTGTTACTTAAGTTAAATTTATATTACTATTCCATAATTTTATCAAAAAACTTTTAAATATTATTATATCACTTCATGTGTCTATTAAAGCACATGTTGTTATGTTTGTTTCTACAATAATAACTTGTATATATACACCTAATGGAAAACTTATCTGATTGTTCATTTAGTTCTTTTTACATAATATAGTTTGTCCATTATGTACTATATATAATTCATTCTCTTTTTTATACTATAATCTTCTAATTCATTTAGAAAACTCATTCCTAAAAGTATATAGGGGTTTATATCCACTCTTATCCGTATAATATGGTACTAAAATGTTTATTCCTCCTATTTTTATTGGTACTTTAACTTCTAATTCTAAAATATGTATTTGTTTATTAAAATTTACATATCTATATGAATCAATTTTATGAGTTATTAATTCCTTATTCCTGATTGAAATTATATGACATTCACTAGCTTTTGTATATATTAATATATTTGGTCAATTTATATATTCTCTTCCATTATAATATTCTCCTTCTATTTTTATATTTCCAGTATTTTTGTAAAGTTTTATCTCTTATATTAGTAAATTCCTATAAAGTTTTATTCCTCTTATACTACTAAATTCTTCTGACTTATTTTTATTAGGTATTCTAAGACTTTTTAATCTTTTAATTAATTTTTCATCCTTAAATGTTATATTATTAGAACATTTTCCTTTATTCAATTCTGTTATTTCAGGTTTATTAATTGTTATACTAAATTCATATTCTTCTGGAATTAAACTTATTTGTTTATTTTGCTAATATCATTTTATTCTTTATGTACTTTAATATATGATTTATTGGGATAAATATTTTCATAATTAGAATTGGTAAATGTGTATAAAACTCTATATTCTATAGTCATAATTTGATCACCTGGTTGCATGATATCATCTCTATGCAGGCAATCGTAAAAATTCATTAAAGTTTTTATCTTTTAATGATACACAATATTTTGGGTAGCATGTGTTTTAAACATTATTTTTTGATATGCTAAATTTTCTTCTATTGTTCCTAAATGACTAACTTTTAGATTTATTATTCTTCCATCATGTAAGGTTATAGTTAAGGGTGAGTCTATCCCTTCTCTGAATAATGATTTAAGCATTATTTGTATTCCTGCTAGATAAATGAATTGGATTTTTTCACTTTGTTTTTTATTGATCTTTGTTAATAGTTCTTCAACTATATTTTTTTGTTAAAAGATTTAATTTATGTTTACCATATGTTGTTTTTACATCTATAATTTTCTCAATTTTATGATATTCATTTATCGTTATCCTTTCTATTTTCCAAATTTTGTTTAAAACTTTCAATTTTCCTATTTTTAAATCTAAAGATAATTTTTGCATTTTCTTAAATTTATTATTATCAAATGTTACCTTTGCCCCATAACCTTCTATTCTTTCATATTCTTAGATATTTATATTATTATTTTCTATTTCATCTATTTCCTTATTCATATTCTAATTCATTTTCCTCTGTTTCACTTATATATACTTCTTGATTATAATATTGTTCAATATCCGATATTTCACTTAATTCATCTTTTATTTTCAAATATTCTTTTTGTAATATTTTAACTTTCATTTTATCACAATCAGGGTTTATATGACATATTTCTCCACAATTCCAACATTTACATTGGCTCTTATTTTTCTTATAATTTTTATTTTTCTGTTGATCATATGAGTTATTTTTTCTTTTATAATATCTTCTTTTAGATTTTGCATGCTTTTTATTAAAATTTCTAAATTTTTTAAACTTCTTATTTTTATATTTTCTTTTCCCTTATTTCAAAATTACATCCCCATTGTATAGGATTTTTCATATCTTTACAACATATTCTAGTTAATTTTTCTGATTTTTTCAATAATTGTCTTTCAAATAAAATTTTTATTCTTGAACCTAAAGTTCTAGGTATTCTAATATTATTTTTGACTTATTTTTCAAATTCTATTTTAAAATATATTCCCCACGAACCTGGTAACTTACTATTGTACATGTCGTATACTTTTTGATCTTCATTACTATTGAGTATAATAATAATATCTGAATTCACTAGTATATTATTTAATTTTACACATATTGTTAAATTTATTAATTTGATTCTAGCATTATCTATTTCTCTTATTGCTTCTCCTTCAGCATTTCTTATCACTTAAACATGGAGGAACAAAATTAGATTTAAATTAATCAAATTTAAATCACTTAAACTTAAATTGATCAAATTATATCACTTAAACTTAATTGATCAAATTTTTCTATAAGTAAATCTAATTCCTCATTCATCTTTATTTTTTTGATTTTATTCTAGTTTTAATTTTCCTAACATTTTTTCTCTGGATTATTATTATTCTTCTTCTAATATTTTAGGTAATATGTTCTTTCTAAATTTATCATCCATACTCCCTATTTCTATTACTATATTTTCTTTTTCAATATGTTTCTTTCTTATTCGGGTCATTTCTTTTTCTATAAATTTTCTTTTCTTTATTTTTATTATTTTCTTTTAATTCTCTAATTTCAATTTTTAATATATTTATATCATTTCTTGTTTTATTTTACTTCATTTCTTAAATCTTGAATATTACTTATCAACATTTTTATTAATGATTTTAATTCTTCCATCTATTTACTTATTGACATCTTAGTTTTTTCTTATCTTTCTAACATATAAGTTAATTTACATCTTTTATCTTCTTTTTCATCTATTATTTTCCCAAATCTTCTATTAGCTATATCTGTATTTATTAATTCTTCTTTTACTATCTTAAAATATTTACTTTGTAGTCTTAATTGAAAACATTTTACTTTTTATTAACTGCTTTTTCTTTTACTTTTATTCTATCTGCTATTAATGTTATATCTTGTATTTTGCTTTGTATCTTATTAATATTTGCAAGTATCTATTCAATTTTAAGTCTGTATTATCATTTACACTCATAATTTTCTTTATAATATATATTAATTTCTTAATCTTCATATATTTTAATAATTTTTTCATACATATAGATATCTTTTATTGATCCTATTATTAATTTTTCTAATATTTGTTCTTTTATTTCTTTGGATAATTCTTTAACTTATTGTTAATGTCATTATTTTTAATTTATTTATAGGTTCTAAAAATATATAACTTCCTTTTTCTTCTTATAAATACCAATAATTATTTATTTTCCTTATTTTAATTCCCATGATCTCTATGGCTCGATACTAATTTAGGGGGTGCTACTTTGAGCGAACAAAAATCAAATAAATCAAATAAATCTATGTAAGCAATAAATCTATTTAAATTCAAATAATGATTAATTTTAAGGACTAGAATGGAAGATTTCTATGTTGCAGTGATTTGTATGTAATATTTATACGGAGGGGTATTTTAGGTACTTTTATTGGTTGAATTGGTCAAAGGCTAGTTTGAAAAAATAGCTTTTTTATTTAGGCCATTATCATGTATTTCCCATATAAAAATATATATTTTTTCTTTTTTTCTTGTTTTGAGAAAAATGGAGCACTACAAATGAAAATTTCTAAATTTAATTAGAATACCAATATGGAGCCACCGCAAATTCACTAGAACAAACGAGTAAATTTAATCATCACTCACTGAACTTTAGTTTTGTTACTACTTGATCATTGATCTTTAACAGGTTATCCAAGACTCACTCGTCTTTCCATATAATTACCGATGCCAACACTCATTTAACTTTCGTTATTCCAAGTGGATGAAAAATACATGTGGAAAAACAAAAATTCTTATGTGGCAATTCTTCCTCATCCACTTAAACCATATCAGTCAAATCTCAATCCAACACATCAGTCAAAACCAACCATATCTATTAAATTCACTCTCCCCAAACATGATGCCACAAAAACTAAATCAACCCAGCCCCTCGCTGCTGCCGTCTTCGACAACCACCACCACCCTTCTCGTTGCCTAGTCGCCGTAGTCCCCGCCACCTTCTCTCTCTCTATATATATATATTGGTAAAATAACATTTCTTCAATATTTTTTGGTCAAATGGCATTCACTTACAAAATACAATAAACAAATAATGTCAAATATCTAAAATGTCATCACCATGAAAAATACCCAAATACCCCTTTCAATCCAATTAAATCCCTCAATTCATCTACAAAACACATCAACGTGCTTTCCCGATGGTTTCTTCCCTAAAATCTTGTTATTCATTGTATTATTCTTCTATCGTTTCCAATATTGTGAGTATTTGAACAAGAATTTTAGTATCCATATTATCTACATTGAAATCTCTACTATATTTAAAGAAAATAGAAAGGTAATTTTAGAAATCTCACTTACATTGGTACTTTTATTGTTGAATATAGTATAAAATGATATTTTAGTTTATTTTATTTTCTCATTTCGTGTATATTTGTACCGTCCGCAACTATTGGATGATAACGACACTCCAGTCGTTATCAGCATGACACTACAGTCGTTATCCATCACGTAAAACGACAGTACAACTGTAATATGTTATGATCTGCCTGTTAATGATAATATATTGTGGTTACTTTGATAATTTAAATATGATAACTATTTTCATATTATTTTAATATATACTTGAATCAATAAGCCATAATGAAAGATATTTATTTTTTGTTATAACAAAATATCACTGGTGCCGTTTTTAGTATTTTACCTGAAAAATATAGAAATGATGTTCAAAAATTAAATAATATTGATCTAATAACAATTTATTTTTAAATATACAAGTTATCATAACGACATTTGTGCTGTTTCCATAACATTAATAGCAATAGTGTTGTTCTCATTTTTCATGTTATTCAAGCAATGAGAGTATCACTCAAATTATATGAGCGGTGTGTCCATCTCGCGACTTGAATGAATTCAAATTATGGAATATCGAGATCCGGAAGACTCATAGCTGCTCATACTTGTGTTTATCGACAGAACGACACAAGTGACGTTTAATGACACCTATGTCATTCTGTTGGTTTCTCCTATATTTCGCTTCATTTCCATCTCGTCAATTTCAAGGATCAGACCTCCTAACATAAGAAAGTCAGAATTATTGATTACGTGATGAATAACGATTGAATTGGCATAGATTGTAGATGTTGCGTTGGTAAAATCACAAGTCACCATCCACATTCATCGGAAAACAAAAGTAATGAGAGTATCTCCCAAATTATGTGATCGACATGCCCATCTCGCGACTTAAATGAGTTCAATCTATAGAATATCGAGGCTCGGAAGGCTCGTGGCTGCTCATACTCGTGTTTATCGACAGAACGACACACGACACCTGTGTCGTTCTGTTGGTTTTTCCTATATTTCACTTCATTTTCACTACGTCAACCTCAAGGATCGGACCTCCTAACATAATAAAGTTAGAATTATTAATTACGTGACGAATAACAGTAGAATTGGCATAGGTTGTAGTGCCGTTTAACAACTCTTGTGTCGCTCTATTAATTTATTAAATATTTTATTTCTTTTCCAATACAACAACCTCAAACATTGGATCTCCTAACTTTAAAAAGTTAGAAAGGTTGATCATCAGACAACGAATGGTTGAATTGACATTAATTATAAAACATTGAGTTGGTGAAATCACAAGTTATTGTATCGATTCGTTAGAAAATATAATTATTTAGCACTCAACTTTTGTAAACGGAATGTTCATATTGCAATTGAAATGAGTTCAACTTATTGATTTTCGGGGCATGGATAGGTCATGGCTACGTATACTCGTCTTTATAGACAGTACAACACAAGTGTCGTTTAATAACTTTTGTGTCGTTTTATTGGTTTCACAAATATTTTGCTTCTTTTTCAACACAACAACTTCAAACATTAGATCTCCTAACTTAAGAAAGTTAAAAAAGTTGATCATGAGAAAAAGAACTACTAATTAACATAGATTATACGACATTGAGTTGGTGAAAATCACGAATCTTGTATTAATTCGTTAAAAAATATAATCAATGAGCATATCTCCCAACTTTTGTAAATAAAATGTTCATATTGCAATTGAAATGTGTTCGACTTATTGATTCTCAGGGCATGGATGAGTCGTGGCTACGTAAAGATAGACGGAATGACACAAGTGTCGTTTAACAACTCTTGTGTCGTTCTTTTAATTTCTTAAATATTTTGTTTCTTTTCCAACGCAACAATCTCAAATATTAAATCTCCTAACTTAAAAAACTTAGAAATGTTGATTATGAGACAACAAATGGTTGAATTGACATAAATTATACAATATTGAGTTCGTGAAGTCACAAGTCATTGTATTGATTCGTTAGAAAATATAATTATTGAGCACATCTCTCAACTTTTATAAATGGAATGTTCATATTGCAATAGAAATGAGTTCAACTTATTAATTTTCGGGGCATGGATGGGTCATGACTACGTATACTCGTCTTTATAGACAGAACGACACAAGTGTTGTTTAACAGCTTTTATGTCGTTCTATTTATTTCATAAATATTTTGTTTCTTTTCCAACGAGCGACCTCGAACTTGGATCCACTAAATTAAGAAAGTTAGAAAGGTTGATCACGTAACAAAGAACAATTGAATTGATATAAGTATACAATATCGAGTTGGTGAAATTATAAGATATTGTATTGATTCGTTAGAAAATATAATTGAAGAGCACATCTCTCAATTTTTGTAAACATCATATCCATATTGTAGTTGAAATGAGTTTTGAGGCATGGATGGATCGTAGCTGCCTATATTCATATTTATAGATAGAACGAATGAACTGTCGTTTTCTTTACAATAATGGCACAAGTGTTGTTCTCATGAAAAAATTATGTTTAGATAATGGCATTTGTGTCGTTCTTTTAGAACTTTTCATCTTAGTAATGGCACAAGTGACGTTCTCAATGACTTTTTCATCCTCTACACGGCACTTGTGCTATTCTCTAAGAACTTGTCATCTCAGTATCGGCACAAGTGATTCTATTATTTTTAACAAAATATAAGTAATGAGTATGTCTCTTAATTTTTTAAATGCCATACCTTGCAAGTTTAATGGATTTAACTTATTATTTCACGAAGCGAGGATGGGTCGTGGTTGCTTTAAACTCATAATGATAAATAGAACGGCGCAAGAGCCGTTATGTTGATTTCTCCTTTATTTTCATTTGTTTTCAACGCAACGACCTTTAGATTTGGGCACCCTAAGTTGTGCAGTTTTTATAGTGATAATAGAAGTTTATATTCATGTATGTCACTTGTACTGTTCTCTTAGAATTTTTCATCTCAATAATGGCACTGATACTGTTCTTAGGGGCTTTTTAACTACTGTAACGACACTTGTGCCATTTTCATGGACACTTATAAATCAAATATAGTGATAGTTGTGCCATTCTCAAAAATGTTTTCATTTCAATAACGATACAAGTGTCATTTTCTTAGACAAGTGATGTTCTCGTCTTAGTAACGACACAAGGGTCGTTTTCATTTCAGCGACGGCTCTTGTGCCGTTTTATTGATTTTTCCTATATTTTGATTTTATTCTAGTACAACGATTTCATATATTAGACCCCTTAATGAATCATGAACATTTTCATCTGAGTAATGATGTTTGCTCCGTTCTCATGAAATTTTGTAACAAACATGAAAACACTTATATCGTTGTCATCTTTCTCTTATAAGTTCAGTAATGACACTTGTATCATTTTCATAGATGCTTCTATTTCTAATAACGTAACATGTGCCATTATCATGAAACAACAACAAAGTAGAGATAGATGTATAATTAAAACGCAAATATTTAATTTAAAAGACATTAACAAAAATGTAGGAAAAATCAACAGAACAACACAAGTACCGTTATTAATATGAAAACGACCCTCATGCCATTATGGGATTGTTTGAGCCTCCCCCCCTTTTTCGACAAACAAATTTTGTAATAGTATTGTAATGGGGAATTTAACGTTAAAAAATAAGAAAATGTTTTGAGTTTGTATATAATATTATTTTATTGAAGAACGAGTGATTAAAATTGGATTAAATTACTGTTCAAAAATGTATTTTGATGAAAAATGAGGCTCAAACAAAGACTATACGTGTTAACACGAGTAAAAGCAGCTACGTCTAATCCATGTTCCGAGAACTAATAGTGGAACTCATTTACATTATTTATGACATTGTCAAACTTTCTATATTACATATGTTAGGGAGCCTATTATTAAATATTGTTTTGTTGAAAAAATTGGATGTTGGCAAAAATTTCATAACGACACAAGTGTCGTTACTGGACAAGAAAATGACACTTGTGCTATTACATGTATAAATATGAGTATAAGTAGTCACAATCCATTCTTTTCGTGAAAAATAATAACTGGAACTTGTTTATATTGCAATATGTACATGACACGTACAAAAATTGATAGATATATTTATTAACTTAATGAACACATATAAGTTTGATAACTTGTATTTTCACTATCTCAATAATATAGAAATTATGTCGTTTCAATCTTTCTTTGTAACTAGTCAATTTTTTGTGTTATATACGTTAATGAGTCCATTATTAGAGTCATTTCGTTGAAAAAACTAAACTACAGCAGATAACGACTGTAGTGTCGTTTTACTTTATAGATAATGGTTGGAGTGGTATTCTATATTTCAGATAGTAATTGTAGTGTTATTACATCCAATTACCCAAATAACACGAAACACACACTAAATACTCAAACAATACTAACTAAATATTATTTAATATTATATTTAATAATAAAAATACAACATGGATGAGATTTCTAAGGGCATTTTTCTCTTTCTTTCTATGTAAATGTATGCTAACCAAACTCTTGTTCAAATGTGATTGAGGAGAAGAAAATATGCGAACATAATTTTGAGAACTTAAAATTGAAGAAGATGAACAAGAGAAGAAAATGTTATTTTCAAAAAAAAAAAAGAAAGAAAGAAAGAAAGAAAGAAAGAAATTAAGGTTCTAAGGTGCATTTGAAAGAAAAATGACGAAATGAAATGAGAAAAATTGAAAGACATTAAGTTAACAACTAAAGGAGAATTTTGTCATTTTGCCAATTAAAATATCTTTCATTTTTTATTTGTTTTTATTATTGGTCAAATGTCATTTCATCAAATACATTGTTTAGTTAGACCAAATGGCCAAATTCCCCAAAATCTTTTACCATAAGCTGTGGTATTGGCTGCTGGTTGTTCTAAAGGAGATTATGGTCTCAATTCCAATTTCAGCATGGAACCTAAAGTAACTAAAGATGATTCAAAAAATCTAAAATTAGCTGAGCAACTGCAGAAAGATTGGAAAACAACAGACGAATTTTTAAATTGTGAAATTAAAAAAATAAGAGTTGGGCTAGTATGGTTGAAGAAGATAGGAAGAACTACAAATTTGGAGTGGTAGTTTTCCAAGAAAAGATAGGAATTTTTTTTTCGAAATGGTTGCTTCTGGAGATAGAATTCGAGGGAAGAATGAGACTTTGAGACTGGATATTAGGAGTGACGAAAAGATGGAAAACATTGGAATTTGATTGAAAAGTTGGATTGGGATTTGACTGATATGGTTGAAGTGGATGAGCAAGGTAAAATTTTTGGTTAATCCAAATTTGATCCCTCAACATGTCATATATTGATCAGTTTTACTGCGCTTCAGATGTTCAGATCCATTATTTACGACAAAGATTTTGAAGTCTCACTTGCATATGAGAGTGAAGATTTCATGCCACCAGGGGCATCTTCACTTACATTTGCTCAGTATGCTGTCTCAGGTCTTACAGATTCTAGTGAAAAGTAAGGACCGTATTATTTATTTATTTATTTTCATTCTTTTAATTGGTGCACTCTTTCGCATTTGAGGCTTTTCTTGATGCCCCTTTCTTTTTTAGGTACTCATCATGAAATCTTTCCTCCCCGATTAAGGCCAATTTGCACTTTTCTCTTAGTAGAAGCGGTGTATTTTTCTTGGATGGAGCAAATGCTGTTGTTGAGATTACTGAATGGGTAGAAAGAATGTGACAGCAAGCAACCCAACCCCTACTTCTAGCAATGGCATAGAAGCTGGTCTGAAGAGTCCTTTAGAAGAAAGCAGTGACAAACTGGAGATGAATGATAGCACGAGTAATGCATCAATTTCCAGTGTAACTGATTCCGCCACTTCGGATATTGTCGTTGAAAAGAAGCTGAAAAAGAGGACTTTTTGACTTTCACTTAAGGTACTTAAAATTGCACAGTACAATGGCTGTCTTTATGATCTTCATTAGAACAATATCTAGTTATTGCAATTGATTTTTATGTTTTGAGACTTGACTTGTACGTTCCATATAGGTTATTGAGAAAACAGCAGGGCCAGGAATGCCTCTTTCAAAAGAATCATTTGTCGAGGTTGAACGTAAATTAGAAGCATTAGACAAGAAGGATACTGAAAGGAGAAAAATAGCTGAGCTGAAAAATAATTTGGAAGAATACATATATTCTAAGAAAAGGTATAATTTTTATATATTTTTTGACACCTGCAAACTTTCCTCAACTATATCTGTCAAATTTTACCTACATATTTCTCAGTGGAATTTTTTTGATAGATTCGGTTATATAGCACAATTCCATTGATATTTTGATTTCTTTTTCACTATCAACAAATGTCATATGAATCACTACTGTGAAGGGCTGATGGCTTTACACACACACACACACAACAGTCAACACATGTATACTTTGAGTGTTTACTAGTAAAGATTTTGTTTACATTTTCTTAATTTCCGTGCATTGTTTACTTGAGTGCTATCCTCTGTGGCTTTCCACTTCTTATTGTGATTGTTGTTTTTCTCGTTGTCCTATTTTTATTTCCCTATCTGCTTTCACTGTATTCCTTTCCATCCTGATTTCTTGTTTCCATTTATTATTTCGTGGTTTGAAGTTATGGATGTTGGTTAACGGTTCTTTTTAAAATTATGATGCTAATAACCTGTGTAATTTCTTCTCTTGGTTCTTGGCATCAGCTTGAGTCAAAGGAGTTCGAGAAAATATCTTCAGACCAAGAGTGGCAGTCCTTTATCGAAAAACTCAACGAGGTCTGTTATGATTCTTCCCCCAATCCCTTCTCCCCCAAAAATTTAAAAAAAATTAAATAAATAAAAGAATTCTTGTGGTCTCGCATGGTATTTTTGGCTACACTGCTTGATTATATGTCTTGTATAGATTAGATAAGCATCATCTGGTGCGTCAGGTGCAAGAATGGTTGTACACCGATGGTGAAGATGCTTCAGCCAATGAATTTCTAGAGCGCCTAAATACTTTGTGACGCAGCACCAATAAGATGATTGATAGAAAAAGACGATAGATTCAAAAAGAATAGGGAATTAAGGGGGGGAAGAAGAAGAATTTAACAGAAAAAGGCAGAAGAAGGAAAGGGATGCACCATAAGCCACCAAAATAATTATTCATTCATCGACTGAAAATTACAATGCAAAAATAGGTTTAGATAGTAAAGCAACCCCAACGAGATTGGGTCCGAGCCCATACAAGTCCAATTCTCTAAATAATAGTCCAAGAAAATAAATAAAGCTTAACTAGAAAATAAAATAAGTAAATGTCTGATATCCTCATTAATTCTCCTGAGATGGGAGAAAACTCGACCCTGTCGAGTGGATATATCACTATAGGGTGTCATCAATCTCCCAACCATAAGCTGAGTGGTTGGGCAAGCTTTTTCCAACGTCTGTAGAAATGTGTTAGTGGAGGTCTGAACTTGGTTTCCTCACCAACTCCCATTGGGTGAACGGGAGGCGATCTAGGCTAAGGAAGATCTTGCTGACTCCGATAAAACTCCAATAAATCTGGATCCAATTGCTGTAGTGTCTCTCTGGAGATCTATATACAATCAGAATCTGGTCGACCAACCCAATGAACGAGGAAGCGCTGAACCTCTCCATCATTAGTAAACACAGTTTCTTTATCTAAAACAGTATCAATTTTATCTGTGTGCTATGAGAGGTGGTAGTGGATTAGAAGTGGCCAAATAGTCGGGATCAAGGTCCATAAGAAGAGGTAACAAAGGATCATTGGAGGGAATGAAATGACCTTTATAAGCTACTAGGTCCTCAATATTGAAAGTAGAGTGGAAACCAATATGTGGTGGAATGTCAACAACATATGCATTTGGACCAACTTGCTTTAAAATTTTAAAAGGACCAGCACTATGAGCTTGCAATTTGGAGGCGGGTCCATGTAGACGCCGCTCTGGCCTAATGCGGACCATAACATAATCCTCAACGTTAAACTCAATATGTCATTTATGCAAATCAGCTTCGAGTTTATATTTTGCATTACTAGCTTTAAGTTGTTTATTGATCTCAATATGCAAATCACGAAGATGTTGTGCAAAGGCTTCGGTTGACACTGATAATCTAGCCTGTGGGGATATAGGGATGAAATCTAACGGCTTCCTAAGCTTGTACCCATGAACGGCTTCAAATGGACTCATACCTAATGAACGAGTTATAGAGCTATTATAGCCAATTTGAGCTACAGGAAGGATCAAATCCCAATTTCGAAAATTTTTCCGGACTAGACAACGCAATAGGTTACCAAGACTTCGATTAACTACTTCAGTTTGACTGTCAGTTTGAGGGTGGTAGGTCGTAGAAAATTTCAATTTGGAAGTCCTCCAAAAATGGCTAGTGAAACGAACACCCCTATTGGACACAATGGTCATAGGAAGCCCATACAATTTAACAATCTCATTAAAGAACAACATGGCCACCTTAGACGCATCTGAGGTCTTGCTACAAGGGACAAAATGAGCCATTTTCGAAAAACAATCGACAACCACAAAAATAGAATCATGTTTCTTTGGGATGCGTGGAAGTCCTAATACAAAGTCCATACTAATATCTTGCCAAGGACAATTGGGGACGGAAAGAGGGGTGTATAGGCCTGTGTTCTGCCTCTTCTATTTACTTAATTGACAAGTGTTACATGTACGTAGTCACATCTTTCCTCAGGCTAGGCCAATACAATTGGCATTCAACTTCCTCTACGGTCTTATTACGTCCAAAGTGACCAGCTAAATCTCCCGTATGAATTTCTCACACTATGAGATCTCGCACTGAAGTTCGAGGGATGTACAATTTATTGGCTCGAAAGAGATAACCCTCCTCAAGTTGAAAGCCATCTGTGGTGTTTGATTGTCCCCTTTCCAAATCGAGAAAGATATCCTTAAAATCCGGACATGCCTCGTAGTCCTCCTTAAGCTCAAAATCGATGACCTTGACACTCATGATTGACAAAAGGGAGACACGACAACTCAATGCATCAGCTGCTTTGTTCTCCACGCCCTTCTTGTGTTTTAAAACAAATGAATAGGCCTGTAAATATTCAATTCAATGACGATGCCTAGAACTTAATCTTTTTTGGGAGTTGAGGTAATGGAGGGTCTCATGGTCCGAATAAAGGACAAATTCCTGGGGCAACAAATAGTAGCACCAATAGCGCAAAGCCTAGACCATCGTATACAGTTCCTTATCATAAGTCGAGTATTGTTGTTTGGCTTCATTTAACTTCTTACTGAAGTAGGCAACAGGGTGACGATCCTGACTCAAGACTCCGCCTATACCTATCCCAGAGGCATCGCATTCAACTTCAAAGACTTTGAAAAAGTCAGGAAGACGCATGACAGGAGCCTCTGTCATTCGCTTCTTGACCAACTTAAAGGTCTTAGCCGCTTCTTGTGTCCAATGAAACTCTCCTTTCTTCATGCACTCCGTAATGGGCGCCATAATAGTGCTAAACCCCTTGATAAAGCGATGGTAAAATGTAGCTAAGCCATGAAAGCTCCTGACGTCATGAATAGCTTTAGGCTCAGGCTAGTCAATAATCGCCTAAACCTTAACAAGGTCAGCAGATAACCCTATCGAAGAGACAATGAACCCCAGAAAAAATTGTATCGATAAAGAAAGAGCACTTCTTGACGTTAACATACAGATTAGTTGCACGAAAGGTAGAGCAAACTTGTGTGAGGTGGTCATGGTGTTGCTCTTAGTCTTACTACAGATGAGGATATCATCAAAGTAGACAACAAGAAACTTACCCATGAAAGGTCGAAGAGTTTGTGTCATTACCCGCATAAAGGTACTTGGCGCATTACTTAGCCTAAAAGGCATGACCAGTCATTCATAAAGACCATCTTTCATTTTAAACGCAGTCTTCCACTCATCACCTGGGCGAATTCTAATCTGATGGTATCCACTCTTCAGACCGATCTTCGAAAAGATTGTCGCACCAACCATCATGTCTAGCATATATCAAGCCTGGGAATGGGAAAACGATACTTTACCATGATCCTATTAATAGCACGACTATCCACACACATTCTCCAAGAATCATCTTTTTTTGGCGTCAATAGGGCGGGGACAGCACACGAGCTTAAACTCTCACAAATGAATCATTTGTGAAGGAGGTCATCCACTTGTCTTTGGAGTTCATCGTGCTCAGTAGAATTCATTCTATAATGAGGTAAATTTGGAAAGGATGCTCCTGGGTCAAAATCTATGGCATGTTGAATGTCCCTTAGAGGAGGTAGATGATTAGGTAGGTCCTCCGGAAAGACATCTCGAAACTCCTGAAGGATCAACTGGACTTTAGCAGGGTTATCTATCATGGAGTTAGATGAAACCTCCATGACTACTAAGGTGAACACGATTGAGTCACCAACAAGTGTACGCTCAAACTCCTAGGACTAAAGATATGTAATCCCTTTCGTTTCACACTTTTCTTCGTTTCTGGTGAGCCAACAGGCTTCGGGGCAGTAGGTCAAGATGAATCTTCTTTCCATTAAACACAAAGGAGCAGGAATTGGATCAACCATAGATGGTTACATCTAGGTCAAAAACCAAGGTCGTCCTAAGATGAAGTGCCCGACATCCATTGAAATGACGTCACACCATATATGGTCCTTATTCTCCAGGAACTAGATAGGGACTAAACAACGCTTCTTAACAGCTATCGAAGAGATATCAACCTAAGAGACGCCTTATGGCTGAGGGTGAGGAACTGACTTCAACCCTAGATGGGATACAGTAGCCATCGAAACCGCATTAATGCAACTGTCACTATCCACAATAACTTTACAGCCCTTATTATTAATCTTGATGTAAGTGTGGAAGATGGCATGTCGGCACCAATCATCGGCATCCCTAGGCTGGGTAAGAGTGCAACAGACGACTCCGACTCTAGGCGTATGTGAGATAAGGGGACTAGCCTGAATACAACCTAAGAAGGTATCTTCACTATCCTCCAAGTCATTACACTCTTCTAACTTAGGCTCATAAACCTGGTCCTCTAGTGGCTCGTCGACCATACCTTCAAGTTCTTCCATAACTAAGGCTCGGCTAGGACACTTAGAAGAAATGTGACCAAAACCCTTACAGTTGAAGCATTGCAAATGAGAGGACGTTCTTGAAACCTCAAAACCTCTACCTTTTCTATCCGATGTATGGGTAATATTAGAAGAAGGAATTCCTAGAATAGACTTAGGGGATGGAGTGGATGCAGAAGAGGTTGCAGTGTGGGAGTCACTACGATTTCTATACGGTGTCCTAGTCACTAACTCGTAATCTCGAATGAAAGAGTAGGCGTGGTCAAGAGTGGTGATGCCTCTAAGGACAAGCTCACGTCTAAGATCATCCCATAAGCCTTACCTAAACCTACTCAAGGTCATGACCTCATCCTCAACGACCTGACATCTCATTTGAAACTCATCAAATTGAGCAACGTATTCGGCCACAGGTCGACTGCCTTGCGTAAGTGCATTCCATTGGTCCAACAAGTTGCCCCTGTAAGATTTAGGTAAATATTTTTCTTGAAGGCGACGCTTCATTTCATCCTAGCTCCCAACAGGGAGAGCATGACGCCTCTCTAGGAGGTCCTCAACACTTTCCCAAAAGAGTTGAGCAATGCCATTTAATTTCAAACTAGCAAATTGTACCCTTCGATCTTCAGGGACCCCATACCAGGCAAAAAAGCGATCCATATCTCTAACCCATTGACTGAATACACTAGGATCTAGACAACCATCAAATGTAGGTACATCTAACTTAATGTTTCGAAAGAGGCACTCCTCGTGGCGAGGGGAGATAGTGTACCATGATGGTGATATTCCCTCTCTCATCCACGAGCTTGATTTCCCTCCCTACGATCATGTCTGGTGTGGTGTCGACCACCTTGTGGGCAATGACGAGGTTTATTAATGGAAACCTCAGAGTTTTCAACTTCATTCGAATATGGGGTTGGATCAAGAGCGTTCAACCCAGCGGTTAGGGCTCTATTCTCCTCAAGAGTAGCGGCTACCTCAGTTTGGACAGCCGTTAATTGGTTTTGTAATTGTGCCAATTGTCGAGTGAGAGCTTCAATTTAGGAAGAGTCCATGGTAAGGGTACTAGCACTAAAAGCAGTAACATGACCACTACGCAATTGCATACACGGTAACACTAGCTAGGTGAAGTGTGCTATAGAGATCAATAAACAACGAGTGCCAACAGTAGATTAGCAATCTGAAATTTTATTATGTTATTTTTTTTTTGTATTTATTAAAAATGGGATTACGTAAGTTCCAATCTTAGCAAGCCAATAATACTAATGCGAAAAAATAAAAAGCAATGGTACAAAAGGATAGGCCTAGTCACGTGGGGTAAACGGGTGAAGAATGAGAATTAGTTCATGAATTCCAATCAAGTAGGTTTAAAGCTGAAATTATCAAAGTATGAGCAACACAAAGAATTAATTGATACAATTCTAAATAAAGCAGTAGTGACAACTAAAAATAGATAGGGGCAGTGACTCCCTGAGTTTAGTTGGTGTGAGTTGCCACACGTGGAGTTCAATCCAGCTTGTGTCGTATGCTCCAGTGTCAAATGTCTCCACTTTCTTAAATTACTCCGAAGCTCTGAACAAATGAGTGAGACAACAAGACCAATCCAAACGTCGACTCTAGTTGCTCCTGATTTTTTGAAGATGATGCCTTAGTAATTGTTAAAAAAAAAATTCTCCTTGTCTTTAGTGGTTGTGGTGGAAGTGTATGGAAAGATTATAAGGTGGTGGTAGATGGGTCGGTGGTTGCTTTGGGTGATCAATGGATGGTGAACAATGGCTCTGGGGATGTGTGCACGTGTGGCGTGACTTTACTGTAGTTGGTGGCTTGCTGGCAGTGATCGGAGAGAAAGATAGAGGGGGTTCACGGCGCTGATTGTGAGACCGCAGGGGAGAGTCAAACTTTTGCTGTGTGAGTGTAGAGAAGAAACCATCTAGTGTAGAGAAGAAACCGAGATGGTGGCTGTTGAGGCAAAGATGGGAGGTGCGGTTTGGCAATAACGAATTTTTTTTTATGGTCGTACGTAATAGACGAGGGTGGATGTTTGGGTTGCCAGTAATGAACGCCAACGAGTAGTAGAAAGGAGATATGGTGGGGTTCCGATCGAAGATACGTGTCTAGCTGACGGTGAGTAATAGTTAGATTGGAGACAATGAAAGGGTCGAGCTGGGTTGTTGGCTGAGTTTTGAGAGAGTACTGGGCTTGGATGGTATTGGGGAGTTTGGCTGGGCTTAAAATGTATTATCTGTGGGGCTCGAGATAGATGGGCTTTGGTATGATAGATTAGAATGTGGGCTGGGATTGGACTGAATAGCTTGGCTAGGTTTGAGTGCTAGGGTTGAATTTTGTGGAACAACACTACAAATTTATAGTAGCAGCAGCAACAAACGTTTTTATTTTTTTATTTTTTTGAAGCTGAACTACAGGAAAAAGAATCTAATGAAATTTTCGAGTGTGAACACTAACATGAATCTTTTTTTTCCAACAACGAATGACAACTAGAAAAATGGAATCTGTTGCTCGTACATTGAAAATCTTTTCACTTGTGTTGTTCCAACAAATTTTGGGAAGAAGTCGAGAAAGAATTTTGTATTGTAGATTAGGTTTATCCAAGTTTCGGCTTTGATACCAAATTTGATGTAGCACCAATAAGATGATTGATAGAAAAAGACGACAGATTCAGAAAGAATAGGGAATAAAGGGGAGGGGGGAAGAAGAATTTAATAGAAGAAGGCAGAAGAAGGAGAGGGATGTGCCATAAGCTACCAAAATAACTATTCATTCATCAACTGAAAATTACAATGCAAAAATAGGTTTAAATAGTAAAGCAACCCTAACAAGATTGGGCTCGAGCCCATACAAGTCCAATTCTCTAAATAATAGTCCAAGAAAATAAATAAAGCTTAACTAGAAAATAAAATAAGTAAATATCTGATATCCTCATCACTTTGAAAGCTATTGGTGACCCCATATTCTATAGGTCTGACCCTATAATGAATTGAAATAACTTAATAACTCTATTCCTTGCTAGAAAGGTTTCTCTAATGTGAAGTTGCTTGATGTAGGTACAATAAACTTACTGCAGGGCCAGTTGCTTCTGAACATGCTCGAAGGTACCTCGAGGAGGTGCAATAGGTGATCTTTTTCTGATCTATGGTTATTGAAGTTATTATTGAACTTTAAGGTTTGTAAAAGTAGCAGGAAATGAAATTTTTTTGGGTTAAGTGAAAACAAAAATAATTTTCCTGCACAAGTATGCTTGCATGAAAAATGAAAGAGATATTGTAATTAAGCATATAAACCAAACAAGGGGTGATCAACATTTTTCTGCAGAACTGAAGATTTTGTACTATAGGAGAGGCTGAAAATGTTTTTCCTGTAGGGAAATGTTTCCGATAATATTTCCTGCAAATACAAGAAAACTTAGGGATAACTAACTTTGCTTTCCTGCTCTCTATCTCATAAAACAGAACTTGAAGGGTCTTTGAATGTCTAATGACTTCATATTAACTTATCTTAGGCATGCACAAATAACACTACCGAGACATTGAGTAATCAACTTCACTGTACTTGAGTTCTTTTTATTTTACACAAACAGAATTTAATGGGTCATTTGAACATGAAATGTGTTATATTTAATTTCATATCCATGTAAAAATACTCATGACCAGAACATAGTAATGTATATTGACCACAGAGAATCGCATAGTGATGTGGTAGACTTGGAAGTGGTTACCAGATGAATTATAAGATATACTTTTAAGTTTTCCTTAACAGATGTGGACTTGTGGGTTGTAGGGTTGAAATGACTGCTGAAACTTTTTATGCCCTCTTGGATGTATGTTGGTTCAATAGAAGTTTCCAAGTATTTAAATATGTAGTCTTAGCAATCATCAATTATAAATTCAATATAAGGCATGTCCTTAAAGTTTCCTCAACCAATTGAAACAGTTAAATGTTGATGTAGATCACCTGGTGGGTGAACACTTAGATGACCTACTTTATCTTTGATAATCTCTGATTGTGCATGTAGCTGTATGTTATATACGTAGAGCGTTTCATGTTTTCCAAGATAGGAAGCTTGGACTTGAGTGAAAATTCAATACAAAGAAGTTACCGTTAAATATAGATGATGCTAGATCCATTGGAGAAAGTCTTTTGGCTGATTTCACTGCAGAAAAGATGACGCTGCTGACTGTAGCTGCAAGGAATTATGAAATCTTGTAGGTTTATCTTTGATTATGCTGCTATTATTCTACCTAATTTTAATAAACAGTGAATAAAATTGGTGGTTTTTCTTACCTCAAGTTAAGAGTCCTAAGTTGAGGAAGGACCAGCAAGATTGGACCTTTTTTTTTTAACTGTGGGTGTTTGGGCTAGCTTACGCGCATCTCAACTAATGCCACGGGACCTTGAAGTTTAGAGCCGGGTACACACCTCATGCCCTGAAGGAACGCGAACTGGTGACCAACCAAGACTTGACCAATCAACTACTCCTCAGGGTTAGCAGAATTGGACTTGTTCTCTTCTGATAGTTTTAATGGCTAACCATGTAGTACTGCTATTTCTTAAAAAGTTTTTTAGAATAGGTGATGAAAGTCCAAGGTTCTAAGCGCCAATTGGCAAGCAAATGTTGTGTACAACTAGCTGTTATTATTTTTCCCTTTTCTTAATCAGCAAATGAATACTTCAAATGAGATAGCACAGGGTCATAATTGTGTGAACTGTTGCAAAATCCATCTAAAATAAACAATACATGAACAGATTGTTCTGGTTGACAAGACATTCTATAATTTTCACAAATTCTTTGCCAATCATGGGAGTTACTTTCGGTTGGTGTTCCTTGTTCTTGGTGTATGTTTGTTAAATTTAAAACTAATTTTGGTAACAATAGATTCTGCTAGACTTGGTGTGGCTGATGGTTGCTATGTGTATAAGCAAAACCTGCATATTTTTGTTTCAGATAAATCTAGGTTGTGCTTAATTATGTAACACAGTGATTTCAAACATGAACAATTATATTAATGTGATCGATATTAATCAAATTCTTCAAGAAAAGCAGTGCGACAAAATTTAGAGCAATGCCCTCGAAAAACTTGCTGTATTAGTATATATGTGTGGAAGGATTGCCCTACACAGCATTAGCTTTTATTTCTGTTTCCTTTTCTTATTGATAGTAGTTAATTTGCTAGTCATTGAGATTGAACTACAAATTGTCTGTTAAGACAAACATGCGATAGTTAGATTTTCTTTCACCATTTCGTCTACTTGACTAAAAGGCCATTATCATTTAAGAAATTGAAGGCAGTTTACTCCACATGGTTTTAAGTCATTGACACGCTAATGTTATTGATTCCAGTTTTCTGATGAGAGTTTGTGTATATATTATTGCTGCAAATCTTATAGATTTTCTTTTCTATTAAACTTGGTCTACTTTGCCCAAGTTTGCTAAATGCTCCCTTTATTTTCGGCTGACCAGTCTGTTGACTTTTTCTCTCTCCATCATATCTTCAGATTACAGGATGGGAAAAGGAAAAATCTTGGCTTCCGAGAGAGAGAATAGATGAGGTGATCTAACCTTCTTATCTGATTAATCATCCTTATATTCGGTGGAAAAATATGTTGGAAACATAGATTGTTTTGTAATGTTAATGAGATGAAAATCTTGGAGCATGTGTAAACTTTTTAGGTTTTCCAGGTCATAAGTGAGGCTGAAAAGGTGAAGAATTGGTTGAATGAGGAGGCGGAGCAGCAGAAGTGAGTTTTTCCTTTTATTCTTGCCTTTCAGGTCTTTTAACTTAAAAAAATATCACACTGTGGATCTTGTCATCAAATGTCCGTTCTGTAGCAAATATGTCAATTATGATGAAAAGAAATATTCTGTTCAAAATCCTTTATTTGTGCCATTGAAGAGTGCAAATTTCATGACACAAGCTTAAAATACGTGAAACAGGATTTCTAGATTTAGTACCCAAGCATTCAAGTCGGATGAAGTATATACAAAAGTTTTTGACCTTCAGGACAAGGTACTGCTCCTACATTTATTTTTTCTTTGTTACATTCATCGACGGCTATTATAAATTTGCAGTTTAGATTTTTCTGAATTTGTAATTTCTATATTATTATGGTTAATGTTTATCTGTCTAGGTTGCAAGAATCAATCGGATTCCCAAGCCAAAGCCAAAAGTTGAGAAGCCCGTAAAGACTGAAAATGAGAGTGCCGCTGATCAATCAAATGACAAGGACACATTTTCTGGAGAGACCACCTCTCAAAAAGTTCAAAATGCTGGAGAATTGGACTATTCAGTAACTGACAACAATGATGAATCCGATGATCATGATTAGTTGTGAAAACCATGTAACGACTTGTAGATTCTCATGCTAGGAGAAGTATGTAACGACAATGATAAAAGTAGAAAGAGAGCTAGAAATTCCCATATGGTTAGGAAAAATAGAGTCGAGCCCAGTGTTTGATGGTCGTCTTTCTCCTGCCATCCTTGGGATTATTTTCCCTTTCACTACGGACTCAATGAATACATTTTTGGGTAATTTTGATACTTGATAGTTTATTATATTGTAATATTTAACCCGCCCTGAACGGTGGGTGTACATTTATGAGCCATTTTTTGGCCGCTAAAAGAATTTTGGTTGGTCTGTTCCTGATTCGCACTTTTTGATGTTTGAATGGCAACTAGACTGAAATCATGATGGTTTTCATTGCAGGAATATAATGCTATTTTCAGAATTTACAACTTTGAGATTGAAAGTTGAGTTTGCATGTTTGTGAGTTGTTCATAAAAGGTTAGAACTAATAATTATATGAAATGAGTGGTCGATCAGTGTGCAGTAGAACCAATTGGTTTGGTTTCGATTCCTCAACCAAATGGGTCGATTTTGGGACAATGTATCTGGAGCCGATTGGTTCTAGTCTGGTTCTCAATACTGCCTTGATAATCAATAGTAAATTTGGTTCTTCTAAATGCCTTTTTTTCTTGTATTAAGATGCACTAGATCTTCGAATATTTGACTCCAAAATTATGTCATTTTAAAATTTCATTTTCCATATGCTTCTTCCTCTTTCTTTAATGAATAATCAAAATTTCAAGTGTAAATAATTTTATAAATACTTTACAAATTCATAACTTTCATGCAACCCAATAGAAAAAATATATTTTTAGTTCAATATTTCATAGGACTTCAAATTTTTTGTTGTTTCCAAAGTGATCGGCCCTCAAGAATCATGATCATTGAGGATTACTAAAGATAATCATGTTATTGCTATATGAATTTTCGTAAAAATTAATTTTCAATCTAGATTTTACCGTTTATGCTTTATTTAATAATTTAGCCTTTTTTTTCCCGCTTTTATGAGTTGATTTTGAGTTTTGAATTGAATTTTTATTTGTTGCCTTGTTCAATTTTTTTTTTTTTTTTTTTTTTGTGTTAGATTGAAAGAATAACAAGCGGTTTCATATTCTATTTTTGTCTTTTTTAATAGATAAGTAGTTTCATACTTTATTTTTTTAATTTTTCATTATAAAGAATGGGACTGGATCGAAGCGGAACTGATTGATCCGGTTTCGGTTCGGTTCGGTTCTATAGTTGGAAATGGATTGGTTCCATTTTCAAGATTTTCATTGGTATTCGGCTCGATTCGATTCCCTTTAAAGTTGGATATAATTAGACCGCACTCACTTCTAAATACTTATGAATTTTACAAAATATGTAAATAAAAAGTGATATGATAGTTTATAAGCAGCCAAACAAAGGAAAATAATATTGGCCTAACCAAAATGACAAATGAGTTTGGATTTTTATTATGGCAGTACGGATAGATAGTTCAAATAGGTTTTACTTTTGAGCTCGTAGGGGAAATCGAATGGTTGCAAATTGTCATTTTAAATAGTTAAACAAAGAAAGATGCTGCTAATTGAAAATACCAAATCACACCTTATATTAAATTACTTGACACTTTACATGTCATTTTGTTTTACTTTAAATTTTGAATTGCTTCGATTATTTCATTCTAAAAATTATTATTATTTATCTCTTACTTCTCTCTATTTCCTAAATTAATTTATATTAATTCAAGTATCTTAATTACACTACTTAATTTTTTTTTGACACAGTTGCCTACAGAATTTACATGACAATTTTAAAATTTATTTTTACACAAAATTGTAAATTTTATCACCAATATTTGGATTTGTTTTCTCTTAAAATAGATTATGTACACCTTCAAAATTTGTTAAATTGCAAAATGTATAAAGCTATAATCACAACTTAAAACAGAAAGAAATTCATTTTAAGCTGAAAATAATAATTCATACCCATATATTAATTTACTTATTTTTTTCTTTTTAAAAAATATTCTTTGAACATATCTTATTAAACCTTCTTTGCAGAAAATTAAAATCAAAATCAAAATCAACAATTAATTTTAATCATATATTTCGTGAGATCTATAACTTTTCATCAAATTTTATTAAAATCTACTGAAAATTCGATTTTATCTACCAAACAGGCCCAATTAGGTGATAGCAACTAATAATTACAATTTGTTCAGTTAATAATATTGGATAAAAATTAAATGAAATTTTGTTACCTATTTTTTCAAGTTGTTATTAAAAGAAAATACAGATCATATTAAAGAATAATAAAGTAGTTATTAAGTTTTATATAATTTTTTTAAAAGGCTTTAATTTATTATTTCAATTAATGGTATTTTGGTTTATTTAATATTTATAATGAAACAGTTGTTAATATTTTTATTTTTTCCTTGCAAAATGTTTTTTTTAGTGTCAATAACTAAAATATAATATACAAAATGTAAAATTGTGAAATATGGTATGCTAAATATAAATTTATTTACTAAATTGTCTGTAATTTGATAACAAAATAATTCACGAGACAAATAATGATATATTATAATAAAGGATATGTCATTGTCACATATTCTCGAAACATGAATCAACGGTCTTTTTTTTTTTTTTTTTTTTTTTTTTTTTTTTTTTTTCCTTCTTAGACTTTCAAACTGTTCTCATACAACTTCCATACAACTAAGGGGCAATGGCCAACGGTCAAGAAAGAGATCACCGCTCCATTGCCAAAGCCAAATTCTTCGCCGTTTAGTTCAGAATACGCCGCCGGTGGAGGAATTTCATTCATGGATGCCTGAAAGCCTAATTTCTCCACTGCCCAGTGCCTACTTCATATGGCGCTGCTGCCGTTGGCTGAGGTATATTCATGGATCCAGGTAAGGAAACAACGCCAAAAAATCGTCTGCAAGTAAGGTCAGTTTGTTTAATCTATTACTATTATACTGTTGGTTTCTATAAAAGATGTTATATGGGTATTGCTTGGAATTACATTATTGACTTTCAGGCCTCCTTATCTTTTTTCTTTTGCATTTCTTCTCCTCCTCCCCTTTCTTTATAATAATATTGACTCACATACTTCAATTGTTGGATATCGATTCATCTTATCTGTGATTTTTCTGGGTTTTACTGTCCGCCGAGTAGTTTAATTGATTAACAGCAGACTTATTTCGTCTGTTTCAGTTTGAGTGGATTCATTTTTTTCCCCCAACAAATTCTTATTTGGATCTTGCTTGCGTTGTTAGATATAGATGTACCTTTTAATTTTTATTATGGAAGTATTTAAATTATGCCCTAGAATTTTGTGATTTTTTCATTTTATGGTAACTGTGATTTTCTTTTGATTTATTACTTTTATTCCTCTGATTCAATTTGTGAGAGTTGTTGCTCGTGAGGGAATGATAGTTTTCTTGTAGTCTTGTGTTTTCCGTGGATATAATTTGGTTATATTTACTAAGTGAGTTTTCATTTTGATGATTGATTTGCTGTGGTCTTTGTTCTCAATTGTTTGTTATCAATATACAAATTTCCTCTTATACTTTGGATTGCTGTCCATTTTTGAGTTTCTTTATGTTGTTGAGTTGTGTAGTGTTTTGCCGGTGGATTTGACTTGGTTGCATTTATTTACTGATTGGTCATTTGATGATCAATTCATTGTGGTCTTTGTTTCCCAATGTATTTCGCTGGTTTGTTGAGATGTTTTGTGTTGTTCGTGGATGTAATT